>NW_007581383.1:0-81019 GCF_000690725.1 Stegastes partitus | reverse complement strand
ACTCCGGTGGGACTCGAACCCACAACCTTTGAATCTCTTCGCCTCTACCTAGAAGTCCAATGCGCTATCCATTGCGCCACGGAGCCGTTGAAGTCCACACATGTTGCATGTTCCGTCAGTAAGATGTCATGACAGTGATGACAGTTTAAAACCATGCAAGATTTTTATTTGGTTTAAAAGCTGAAGGGGCCATTTCCCCTGGTTCCAGTCACCATGTTCAAATTCATTATCCATGTTTGAATCTTATTATCTGCTGGTGGAGAACAAGTTGTCATCAAAAAGCTTCAGACCAGCACATTGAACTCTTTCAAGTGCAGAGAAAAGACAGGAAACTGCTGCTGATGGAGATCAAGTGATATTAATGAAATGCTCCAGTACAGCTACTGAAGGAATAAACTAATTATAACATGAGAAGATTAAAAAAATATTATTATTTAACTCATATAATCACCAAGCATGGCTGGAACATGTTGTTACATAGGGAGTGAGTATTTTAACGTTTTTAGGATGTTATAGGGACTTCAGCTTAAACTTGTCATTATACATTCAGAGTTTATTACAAAGTTTTAGGTTAAGTCATTTTGTAAAATTGTTATTATTGTTTTATTAACATTTGTTTACTTTCTAAAAACAATTTTACTTTCCAAGAAAGTTGCAGTAAATGTTTGACAAAGATGTGTTTTACTATCAATATTGTTCTTTCAGCCTTTTCTGCATTTTAATTTGTATTCCAGGTGGTACTGGCAGAAGCAGAAGCTACAGCCGTATGTTGACTTCATGCAGAGGAATTATCCTCCAGACTTCAGGTATCAAGACTTTGCTCCGCAGTTCACCGCTGAGTTCTTCGATGCCAAAGAATGGACGGACATCTTTGCCTCATCGGGAGCGAAGTACATCGTCCTGACCACAAAACACCATGAAGGTACACAAAATGAGCTTAATTTGAGTTTTAGTAATACTTGCTAAGAACGAAAGCTTGTGCACAAAATCCAAACACTGACAGTAACGTAGTGAGTGTCAGAAATGTGTGGTGCTCTTTCAGCCACACAGAAGTCGTTTTGTTTTGTTGCCGTCTTTCTCAGGTTTCACACTTTGGGGCTCAAAAAACTCCTGGAACTGGAACGCAGTGGACGTTGGACCAAAAAGAGACCTGGTGGGTGAGGTGGCGAGTGCTCTGCGCAGTAACAGCGACCTGCGTCTCGGCCTGTACCACTCTCTCTTTGAGTGGTTCAACCCGCTGTTTGAACAGGACGCCGCCAACGTCTTCACCACAAACTACTTTCCTACCACTAAAACTCTGCCTGAGCTTTACGAGCTCGTCGTCAAGTACAAACCGGAGGTGCTTTGGTCTGATGGGGACGGAGACGCACCTGACAGCTACTGGAACAGCACCGGTTTCTTGGCCTGGCTCTATAACGACAGGTAGACTTTGAAATGAAGCGACCTGTTTTCCCATCATGCCAATAAAAACTGAACTGAATGAAGTGTGTTTTTCTTCACAGTCCAGTACGAGACACGGTGGTGACAAATGATCGCTGGGGTTTGGGTTCCATCTGCACCCACGGCGGTTACTACACCTGTGCAGATCGCTACCAGCCGGGACACCTGCTCCAGCACAAATGGGAAAACTGCATGACCATCGACACCAAGTCCTGGGGTTACAGAAGAAACGCTGCTCTCAGCGACTACCTCAGCATCGAGCAGCTTGTGGCGGTGAGTTTAAAACCTCATTTCCTGTTTGATTTTATTACGTTTAATTAAATAACAAAACTGCTGGTAAAGAATATGTTGCGTCATCAAAAGTGCACTGAAATAACTGTACAACCACCTGCTGCTGATGACGTGATAGAAGTGAAAGCTCCCATATGGCTGCTGAAAGAATACACTTATTACAACATGGAGAGCTTCAAAGCTTCATTTATTTACCTCCCTGATAAAAATCAACTCATATAATCATCATCATGTAATCTAAAATATGTTAAAATGGCACACTGGATTATTTCACACTTTTGACAGTAAATTAACTGACAGCTATTTAAATAAGAATTGGAATCATGTCAGAAGTTTTCTGGCTTCAGCTTCTGATAGCAGTGATTTTATGCTTTTCTTTGTCATATGTGACAGTGAACTGAATATCTTTGGAGGATGACTATTTAATAAAACAAGCAGTCAAAATGGATATTTGAGGTGCTTTAATCTAAATATTGATTGTATTTATAACATGCTGCAGATAAAACTGTCGATTGAGAAAATCTTCAGTTGCAGCAGATTCTCAAGCAGCAACAATAATCTTGTTTAAAATATTTTTTACCAAATGCAGTCTAGTGTGTGAAAAAAAACAAAACAAAGAAAGTGAGGACTAGATGAAATTTAAATGTTTTTCATATGTTATTTTTAAAAGATAAGGATTCTGTGGTAATCACATTATGCTGTAATTTATTGGAATAGATAAGAGATATTTATCAGCAAAACTACCTCAGCTTACTTGCTTTCTCTGGAGCTTTTGACCACTTCATACCTCAGCAGGAGGCCTTCTCTGGGCTCTTCTTGTTGCTTCTCATGCATGTTGACCTCAGAAACAGGCAGCAGGGCAGTTAGTGCTCCATCTACTGGTGAAGACCACGTGATGCAGCCAAAATCCCTGGAAAACATGAGAAGGAAGACTGAGCTGTTTGTGGTTGAAATGATTGTAAATTGTTTAGAAGCGGTCCAAAAAATGGAGAAACTACACTACCCATAAATCCTGTTACTGTTTGTTTTCCCTTTCAGTTTGAGTAAAAACACAAACCATAATCTAAAAAGTGTTTTGTTCAGTGGCATTTTACTCCATCTTCTGACTGTTTATCCAAGAAGCAATAATAATTCTTTAGAATTTGCATTTGATTTTCTAGTTAATGGCTTAATTTCTAATCTACGAAATGTCAGAAAAAAGGTAGAAAACATATAAAACATATGAAAGAAAAGGCTATAACCCAACAATATTTGGTTTGCTATTGTAGAAGACCAGGAAAACCAGCATTTAAGAAACCTGTGAATCATATATGCTTTAAAAAAAATGCTTCAACACACATCATTAGCTATTATTTTGTGGCAATCAACTAATCAATTAATCTATCAGTTTTAGGGGCTTACTTGCAGGTTTTATCCCCACTTCCCTAAAAGAAGAGCCCCTTTCAGCAAAAAATCTTCTTACTCCCCGTCTTCTCTTTGTTCATTGTAGCCATGTATTGAAATGATCCTGTAATGATGAACTGATTTGCAACACACCCACACATCAGCTTTAGCTCCAGTGTGTTCTTCAGACACTTGTAGAAACTGTGTCCTGTGGAGGAAACCTGCTGATGAACGTCGGCCCGACACACGACGGGAGGATCGCTCCGATCTTCGAGGAGCGTCTGAGGCAGATGGGCCGGTGGCTGAGGGTGAACGGGGAGGCGATTTACAACACAACAGCGTGGAGGGCTCAGAACGACAGCGTCACTCCACACATCTGGTGGGTTCTCAGTTCTGTTGATGCGTTATGTTTGGCTTACAGTGGACACACTTTGGGTAAAATGTATAAAAATAGTTTCAGTCATCCTGTAGAACCTTTGTATGCATGTATAATGTATAGAGAGTTCAAGTATTTTGGGATCTTGTCCATGACTGATTGAAAAATGTAGCATGAGATGAGCAAATGGATTGGTACAGCTTCAGTAGTAATGAGGACGTTGTATCAAGTACAGCATTATAAATGAACAATTGATCAATTAATCATGCAAGTGGAACACTATGGACACTTACGCTTTCTGTGTATTGTCATTTTAATCAACAGACACATTATTAATCACAATCTTAGCTCTATAGCACAAGCTAATTGGATTGTGTAACACTCTGACTTGATTCCAACCATTGTGTATCAAAAGCTCTGGCTGGACGTCAGTAAGTGTCACAGAAGTCATGGTGCCCCTTTATTCTCTAAACCTCCATGAAATGAATGAAAATGAATGAAAAATACTTTATTTATCCCAGAAGGGAAATTCAATAATGACAATTGTTTGCCAACATGGAACTGCCCACCTCCTCTGGTCAACACAATAACAAAAAGTAAGAAGCTCCACCTGGTGGCACAACCAGGTACTACAGCTGATCTACAACACAAGAAGTGTGTAGTATCTAGGAAAACAGTACGAGTGGGATCTACAGATACCACACATGAAATGTCTTGGATCAGGAGGCAATAAACTTTGATGGAGTAATGGAGATGGTAGATATGGCACATGCTAACTATCTAAATATGCTAACTAGCATATTGTATATCGTTAGTTATTGCTTATTGTTAGCGATATTTAATGCTCATATGAAAGCCTATATATTGATGTTTAAGCCTGTCTCCCAACAGGTACACTTCCAGACCTCAGGAAAAGGCCATCTTTGCCATTTTACTTGAGTGGCCGAATAACGGATCAGTGATTCTGAATGAACCCGTGGTTACTCCAGGACAAACTCAGGTAAGACTAGAACTCCACTGATATTTATGTGAGGCTATTAGCTTCTGGCAGATAGGTTAGTATGGATGTGCATTGCTCTACAAAGCCAAAAATATGTTTGAGGTCAGAGCGCTTCATGTGTTTTCGTAAAAACTGGATATTGGACAAGATGTCAAGCCCAGATTTAACTCAAAAAAATCTAGCATTAATCTTTAAACATGGTGTGTATTGGTTGCAGTTCAATAAAACACTTTCCAGTGCCTGCATGGTTGCATTTACTTTAAGTGTTGATCCAGAGTGAATTACATCCTCAGCACGGACTCACTGAACCGTGAAGCCTAATTAGCAGTAAAGACTGGAGTTGGATTTATGTGGGCCACTTGTGTTTTTAAAGTAAAGTCGGTGTTTGCTGTTAGTCAATATTATCTGTAGGATGTGACAGCCTTATATACACAGTGATCAGTGTGGTAATGCTGGATAACTCGCTGTATAGTAGGAGAGGAGATCAAGGTGCTTGACTTTTTAAACGTTACAACAGGACGTAAGACTGCAACTAACATCTACGATTGAATAATCTCACTATTATTTTGTTCAATTATTTGACTGATAGTTTTGTGTCATAAAATAGTGGAAACTGCCCACCAGAGTCAAGTATTTCAACTTTGCTTTGTGGGAGAAAAATAGTGTTAAACCCAAGAATATTTATTTTTCCTATAATATAACACAGAGGTAAAAGCAGCAAATCCTCACACTGGACACAGATGGAAACAAAGACTTGTTGCTTTATCCTTCTAAACCCCAAAATTCATCAGCGGGTTTGAAAGGCACTTTATCCTTTTTTTGTTTGTTTTTTGTTTTTTTAAATGCCAATGTGACACCATTTATCAGATCCAGAACAAAATCTTAGTTGCAACTTTCCAATGATCCTTAAATTAATCATGTTATTTGCAGTTTCACCAGGAAAATAAACCAAATCGAAGTTTAAAACTGAGATATTTCATTAACATCATTTTAGTCTACATGTCATATTAAAAAAAATCACCAAAATAAATAATTTGTTGCAACCAGATTCTATTAAAAGCTAAAAATTCAGCATTTCTCGGCACAACTGTTACGTTAGCAGCGATCAAGCTACGACCAACAATCAAGTGCCATGACTGGTTGGCAGAACTGGGTTGAACTGCAGACAGTGTTTACACAGAGCAGGCAGGAGACAAGTATGGAAATGAAAATATAAATTAAATATCTGTAGTATGTAGAGAAACCACTTTTCCAGTATTAGTAACACCTCGGAAAAATGCTGTACATGTTGATTCAGTTTAGTTTTTTTGCAAAATAAATATTCAAATAAAACCAGTTTTACTTTTTCCCTTTGTCAGGATTTATGGAATTATACATTTGTTCAACTGCATAAAAGACATTGTGCTGTTTGTTTGTTTTTTTTTTTTAAATGTCTGTTAATTCTGTGCCAGTTGTTGGTTTTACAGACTGTTTTGCAATAAAAAAAGGCCTTTATTTAATTAAAAGGTAAACTGGTCGAGCCCTGCTGCTAGAATGTCCAATAATCCCGCTCCATCTTTAGAAATGAAGTGGACTGGTTGTTCATGGAGCAGTTACTCTCTTCTTTTTTTACTCTCTTGTCTTTGTCAGCATGTCAAGCTTGTTCATGTGTTGCTTTTGTTCTAAAAAAGGTAGAGCTTCTCGGTCACGGGTCTCTGCAGTGGGAGCCTGTAAAGCCCAGCGGACTGCAGGTTCTCCTGCCCCAGCTGTCCTTCAGCCAGATGCCATGCCAGTGGGCCTGGACACTGAGGCTGACAGGTGCCACTTAAAGGAACTTAAAAAGGAGCCGACAGAGCTGCAGGCCGACACAGAACCCATCGCTTGTAGGTTGAAATCACTGAACGTAGCTGGTGTTTGCTGTGAAATCAGTGAAGGAAACACTGCATTCTCTGTTTCTTTTTTAAAAATGTTCATGCAGGGAATCAAGAATAAACATTTATACGTGATTATTAATTTTGTATTTGGAACTTTTTATAATAAAGTTTTAATCATGTGAGTGAAAAGTCATTTTTAAGTCCAGAGAAGGCTGAGCAAACCTTACTGTAAGCATTAACCCACAGACCACATGTGACACTGGTGACCTTTGATGTCAAAACGTCATGGACTGTGTTTGAGCTTTTGATTTCTTCTCCAGATTTCTACGATTGTGTTTTTGTTTTTTACATATTCTGCAGTAAGTCTGCAGCGCTGGTCAGTGTGGTTTTAGGTGAAAGAATGTTCAATCCCATGAACCGCAGAAACCACCAGGGGATTTCAAAGGCATGTTATCTATAACAAATCAGCAAAATTACACAATTCAGCAGAGTCAGAAACTATAAAAACAGAAGGAATAGCTGGAGTTTGAACTTTGTGACAGTTCTACAACACACTTTGTGACATGTTGTTCCATCTGGAAGATAAATCTAAGTTTAAAATCAGGATATTAGATCCTCTCATTGTACATTTCTAATTTATAAAGTCACCAGAAAATTTACTTTTTGCACCAGATTCTGTAAATAGAAAATATAATAAACGCAGCATGGCTCAAAAACGTCATACAAAGGGCCAAGCTGTTGGAGGACACATTCAGCAGGGGGAAACAGATGAAATTCAACTTCTTCTTTTTTATAATTTAGAACTTTGTCAACTACCCATTACAGACATTTTGAGTTCATTCGGTTTATAGCTATGGTTATGCTGTTTTCATAGAGTTGCAAGGCTTTTAAAATTCTAAGATTTTTCAGGAGCATACAGAAACAAATTTAAAATGTAAGCAGTGAAACATCTACAGTATGCAGAGTCACATGTTTTTCATAAGTGGTAACACCTGTAGACATGTTGTACATGTGGCTCCAGGTTTTTTGTGAAATAAATAAACTTTATTGTATTTTTTTAAATGATTTGTGGCATTGCAACTGTCATACAACATAAAATCCTTTCTGAGTTATTTGTACTTCTAGCAGTGATGGTGCTGTTTCCACTGAGGTGCAGGACTTAATATTACAGAGAAAAATGAGTCCACGGTAAATAAAAATGTGAGGTGAAAAACAAGCAAAAACTAGTTGGGGCAGTTAAATAAAACGAGCTGGGTCTCTGTTGGGGTGCTGTGCATCAACTCCAGCAGAAGTCATGTTTTCCTGCCATTTCTCAGCTCAGGGTTATTCAGTGATCCCTCCCGGTGGCGCCCCCTGCTGTCCACTTATATAACAACACCTGATCCGCCTCCTGTGACATTTTAATAAAGAACCCGACGGAGTGAAACCGATCCATGCACCCCGCTGTGCACCGACGACCCGAGGAAGCAACGCTCCTTGTGAAGCGGCTGTAACGAAGCCCTCTGCACCGGTAAGACTCTCCGGCGCTCCGCACCTACACACCGCGGCCGGGGGCGCGTTCCCAGGCCGTCCTTGTGCACCTCTCCCCCCGGCAGACCCGCAGCGGCAGCGGCGGCGGCGGTAGGTGTATTTGTCACCTGAGCTGGTGAGTCCGGTGCAGGGCAGATCTCTCTGTTGTGTCTGCTCTCTGTTGCACGCCTTTAAGGTGGGAGGTCCCTGTTCTGCAAATGTTCCATGACGTGCAGATGGGGGGTTTGCAAGGGGTTCTCACGTCCGTGCATCCCCCCTTCTCCCTCTCCTCCTCCTCCTCCTCCCCCCCTACAGCAGGCTATCCCCAGCCTGAGACCCGCACATGGCAGCTGATCCCCCAAACAAACAAACAAACAAACAGAAAGCTGCGAGGATGCAGATCATGCGTGGACAAATGCAGAACGTGGTTAGTCTTCATATTTATCATCCTGCACAGTTTGGGGGGAAATGCAGGTGATGTTGGATGTTGTTAACATGAAGGTGGGACTGTAATGTAGGTTGACTTCATTAAAGCAACTGTAATTTAATTAATACAATTAATAAATTAAGGGTTTTATCTCAGCTACACATTTCATTATCGATTAATATGTTGATTATTTAGTCGATTAATCAAAAGGAGTTTATTTTTCAGTGACAAAATGAACCCACAGTGGTTTTCAAGGCGTGTTAGTTTTTTTCAAATGTCCAAAATGACACCATTGATCAAGAATCTATAAAAACAGGAAGAATAATCAGATTTACAGGTCTATGATGGTCCTGGAATTAATCACTGGTTTTCAGTTTGATTTGGAGAATGTGTTATATGTCATCATAATTAGTACAATTAAAAATATCTACAGTAAATGTGTAAATTCATGTTTTTTGTTCCAGTACTGGTCACACTTGGACAATACTGTATGATTTGACTCTATTATTTATGTATTTTTTGTCAAACTGGTCCATATAATGTCAAAAAATAGTAACAAAAACTGAATTTAAAAAATCTTATGAGAGACAGAAACAGCAAAGATGGAAATAAATGTAGGATTATCAATTTCCAGACAGCCCTTGAATTAATCATGTGTGGTTCTAACCAAATATAAGCTTAAAATCATTATATTTAATCAAAATTATCTAATAATTAAAAAAAAATAAACTGCCATCACGTGTCAAAAATGAAGGGTTTTGTCTGCTAGACTGCAGGCTGCAGTTACACAGAGCAGATATGACACGTATTTTAACAAATGGGGGAAAAAATAATATATATAGTGTATGTACAGTCATTTTTTTTTTTAGTATTGGTAACATCTGGGGGCACATGGAAATATTTTCCACATAGTGATTTCACTTCTTCTTGATTATTTGTACAGGAAATAAGAGAAAACTGCTTAAAATGCAGTTGTCTGACTTGTTTTTTAAAATTTATTTGTATTAATTTATTTCAAAAAATTTTTTTGCTGCAGAGTTGCTGCTTCACTTTCTGGCTGGTGGCTAATTGATAAATTGATTAATCCTTTAAGCTGGAGTTCAGCACATTAAAACCATTAGGAGCTGAACAATTAAAATTGAAATCACAGTTTGAAACAATACAATTAAGCAAATTGCAAAGACTGCAATTTGGAAATTCATGCTGTCTGCCTTGTGTGACGGTCACACTTCTGATGGTGTTGCATGTAGTGATAATTAACCACGCTTAAAATCTATGACAATGTGAAGATTGAACTGAAGCTACATTATGCATTTATAAGCATCTGTATGTCCGAAACGTCTGGTGGACATCAATTTTTGAATTAAAGTGCACATGATAAATGCATGAAGGACTGAAATGAAGACAGCATTTCATATAAAAGGCAGAGAACACTTTTTTTCCCCACCATGATTTTATGCAAATTGACAGCAGCTGTACTTTAATGTCTGTCAGCTGAAGAACTATAACACAGTTTGATCACATATCTGTCTGGTCGACTGCCCGCTTTCTTCCGCTCATTTCTGCAGTCTTGGTGCTGTAATCTGTGGCAATAATTATATATGTAGACAGGAACCGGGAAACTGTTAGAGACGTTGGCATGGTTGCCATGGAAACACACAATCATGTCAGATTATTTTCAGGTACTGCTGTGATAATGGCATAAGTACGCCCGCTCGAGAGGCTGACTCGAAGAGAAGGATAAATGAAACGGTGTATGATCGATTTAAAAAGGAAAAAAAAAAAAAAGAAGTGGAAAGAAGGGGGGAATCAGGAGAAGTTTTCTGAATGAATTGATGCGTCAAAGTGAGAAGTGGAAGCTCGCGGGAGGTTTTAATGGCGTTTTATGCGCCGGTGTCCGTATCAGCTGTTTGTTCAACCTGCAGGGTTCAGTGTCCCCTGTAAGTGATATCTCAGTCAGCCATATGACCGCCACTACCGCCAGCAGGGAGGAAAACCTCATTCCTTCCATTCATAAACATTCCCCCACTCCCTCTCACCCCCTCCCATCTATTTTAATATCATTAGAGGCCTTCTAGTAGTCGGATGCATGTGTGGCATTCAATCACATGCAAATTTGTGGCAGATTTGAGCCGGTCAGCGGAGCGGCGGTGTAGCTTTAGATAGTGGAAATGCCAAGCAGTGTGGAACATCCTGGGGGACAGACCATTATATTTATAGAGGCGGGCGACTTGACCTTCACTGCACATTGAGTATCAGCCATTTTAGTGCCGCTCCTCTAGATACTGAATACAGCATAATGGATCTCAGCTGCAGTGCAGTTAGTTAGCTTCAACTTCATCTTTGGCTTGTTAGAGGCTATATCTAATAATAGCTCCCTGCAATTCCATACTGTGGAGGGACTCTGTCAATACACAGGCTCTGCATTCACTGCTGCCCTGGCACACTGCGAGTTGCTGTTTTCTCAAGGAAATTCACTGTGAAATTACAGTTTCTTGGGCTGCTCGGGAACTAAAAAGCTTGGGTAGGATTTCTGAACTGGGAGGTGGAGTTCAACAGTGAGTCATTACATAAGTTTAAAGCCTTTGTTCTGCTGCGTAAGCTTTACGTTTAAGAGCGGGGAACTCTGTGAAGTACGTATTAACCGCAGCCGCTGGTGCAAAACCCAAAGCCCAAGGACTCCTATTCATAGAGGCACCCAGTTGTTCTCACCCAATGGCACAGAGTGAAACTGAGCAGGATGGTCAAAGCGGGTGAAGTATTTATAGTTGTGTAAATTACATTGTGTTGAAAGGCCAAAGTTTCACACAAGCGACGGATCATAAATTCACTGAGAATCAGGGGAAAGACCTGCTTTGATGGATTTAGCAGCAGAAATTAGGAGCAGCTTCTTAACAAACTGTGACATGAAGGGCAGGTCAGACATACAGTATATCCAAAGATCAGTAGAATTGAATATTCAATCCACTCAAATTTAGCAGTTTACGTGCTCTAAAGCTAGTCTATTAAGGTGTCTGTATCAACAAATGAATAAAAAATGGAGCTGCAAGGTAACAGCACCAATCGGATACATGCAATGGAGTAAAAAGTACGATATTTCCCTCTAGAATGCAGCTGGAGAAAAAAAAAGAAGCACAAAAGTAGTTAGTTAGTCAGTTAGTCAGTTACTTTCATATGCGAGAAGCACTTTAAACTAGCTGCCAGTATATTTGGTAAAATGTTTAGTATAATATATCACATCGTGAGCTAATAATGCTGGAAACTATCTGAAAACTAACAATATGTGTCAAATAAACAAAAGAACTGAAGAGAATATCTGAGCAAATGCATTTTATTGTTATGGTGTTTACAAAAAGTCTGGGCAGGAAGCATAAAGGTGGGTTAAATAGTGACTGTAGTTTTAATTTTCACATAAATATAATGAAGCAATACTACATATAATATACATTTTTATCGACTAAATGTTGAATTACCAGTTTAAAATGTAAATATGACAATGCAATCTGTTGCTTTAGGGTTACATCTCATCTCCTTTCCTCTCGTTCTTTACATTTCCCACGTTGTTGTGTTAATGCAGAGGCTGTAAAAGCACCACGTTAAACCAAACTCTCACATCTGATTCACAGGACGAGGTTTTGCAGCTGCACATAATCTGCAGTATTGTCCTAGTTTTTTTTTTTTTTTTGCCGTGTTAATGACACCCTCATCACGACTCACTCCATTCACAAAGCAAATCCTGTCGTGACGGGAAGAACTGGCTCTGAACAGGCTGTGGGTGTCTCAGAATTCAGAGAACATGTCTAATTTTTGCAGCGGCAGCCTCACATCTTTCATTGAGCTCTTTCTCAGCATACTCGCTGAATAGCATGAAGGAAATGTACATTCAGAGCTGCTGCACCATGTGATTAGAGTCTTTCAATGCACTTAATGCATTTCTCCTCTGCTTTACATATACTGTAATGCTCTGTCCAACGCATCCTCACAGATAAAAAAACAGTCAATGAATGCAGGTACCAGAATGAATGCACGACTTCATCCAGATCACACAGTTTCAGGTTTACCAGAAATGACCGAATCTGAGGTTGAATGAAGTGTGGCTATGCAGAATGGTGGTATTTAGCTCTGTGGTTCATGATAGCCGGCTCCCCACTCTGTGTGTGGAGTGAGGCAGCTGCTGCTGTGCTTTGAAACACAGCGAGAGAGAGGAAAAGCGTCCTTAAACGTGGGCTGTTGTGTAATCCCTCCCAGGGCCCCTTTGCTATTTTTGTGCCTGGGTCCGCACGTCACGGTTGGGTATTTTCTCTGGTGACTAGCTCGCATCAATAGATCTTCTAATGTACACCCAGTCGGCCAGCAGCTTCATGACTGATGGGACTTTACCTTGCTAATTTCTTTCATTATTGTTGCCCCGACATGAGGGGAATGGAGAAATGGACTATGCAGCATGAGGAATGTCACATGTGACTGTCGATATGGGACGGGGGACTATTCAAATGTCAGGTTTGTATGAGGATTATATTTGATATCTGAATGTCAGCTGCTGTATGAGCCGAGGCTTTTTTCCCATCAGACCGTGTGCTTTATGTCATTCTGATCACAGCTGTTGATTCATTCTGCATGCTATGTGTTATGTTGCTGTTAGAGCACCAAACAGGGTTTTACCATCCAGCCTCTTTGAAGCCAGTCATCTCCTTATGATATTTATGGATTTGTTGTCAGCGTGAGACTTCATGCCTGTTCCCTTTAATGGCCAACTTAGCCTCTAATGATGTAATGCAGCGGCATAACGATGCTCTCCGTAGCCAGCATTTGTTTGCTCATTGTCCTCTCTCATGTGCGGAAAGCAGTCAGGGATGTGCCCCACGAATGTGTGCCGTTCAAATAAACGTCTCCGCGAAGACATTTCTCCATCCATGCGGACATACTGTATCACAATCAGCCCACAATCACCCTGAAACACACCTACTGCCACCCACCTGCCTCCTGTTGTTGCACGTCATTGCTGCTGTGTCATATATTTTTCTATAGGTTAGTGCTTGTTGCCGGGAGTCAGAGTCGTTTGCTGTGAAAGGTCCGCTGGCACACAAAAAGTCCGAATCTGCCGAGCGACTTGTCAATGAATATGTCGGCTCTGTTCCCTCTCTATCGTGCTCAGTTCAAAGGTATGCATTGTTTCTGAGGGTCTTATCTCATTGTCACTCTGCACCCATATTCTCCTTCCCTCCTCTTGTGGCTCACAGAGGATGGAAACTAAGCAATGAGGTCAGATCGACCTTGAAAGGGAGCTCCCTACCAGGCCTCTGAATTTTGTTACCCCCAGGCACCCCACTTAGTTTACCTCTGTAAACCTCCCCGTTGAAACATGGATCGCTCCAATCCGAGGCCACCCCCCTGCTTACCATCTTTTATATGCCTTCGTTATTTTTTTTTCTTTTTTCTCGTATCCTACTATGGAAGGAGCCTTCAAATCTGTATGAAAGCGGAGCCACTGAACCATAAAGAGGGAATGGGCATTTGCACAAGAATACAAAGGCTAGATTATCATTCTTACAGCTGCTTTCAAGCATCTCTCGACATCTCCAGAGTCACCTTGGATCCTTATCCTCTGGTTTATGCCTGAGCGGTGTGTGGTGTGTTAACAAAGAAAGAAAGAAAGGGAGTGAGAGAAAGAGAGTGAGAGTCGGAGGATGTCCTAATTAAGGGGAACTCAGAGGGTTTGAACCAGATAATCTTACATAACCTCGTTAGGGAGGACACAGCATTTGATACTGAGAAGATGGAAATGACGTGCCCTCAGATACCCATCCCCGTGGTAGGGGGAGAAAGTGTAGCGGCCAAACCAGTTCACTTTAGCGATGTTTGAGCCTGACATGTTTACGTACAGCGCAGTATGAGGCTCAGCGTGGAGACTATGACACTAGTAACTCAGACAGGTTGAAAGGCTTGAATCCCACGGGAGGCAAAACATGATACAGTAGCAGCTTTGGATGAAAAGAGCAGAAGTGTTGGGCATTTCATGTAAATATCTCCTAAAAAAAAAAAAAGGAAGACTGCAGATATTCTCATCACACCTCACTGCCACTGATCTAACACATACCATAGTCATAAAAATGTGTGTATCTGACATTATGTCCTCTATCCTCTGCAGAGTTTTATATTTTGGTGCAGCATTTTCACTTTGTTTTTTTGGTAAACAAACATCCAGAAAAGTTTATATTTTATCCGAATAGCCAACAATGTTGACAGACTTTCACTCATTTAAATTTAATTGGGAATATAGAAAGGAGAAAGTTTCTGACTGGTATATTATGAATATTTAGCAAGTTTTAAACTGTCCTATAGTTTTGTTTTGTTTTTTGTCTGTTTTTTTTATAGACTGTCAGGCTTCAAAATGTCGTTGTACTGTCTTACACTGCAGTATAATGACAATAAAGCTTCTCATTTTAATCCTAATCAACTTTTTATGGCATACAAACATCCAGCAAAGTCTATATTTATTACTAATAGCCAAAAATGTTGACAGTGAAATTGAAAAGGTGCATCTGGAATAATGGAATGGAGAAAGAATCTGAGTAGTATATTGTGGGGATTTATTAAGTTTTAAAATGCCCTATTGTTTTTATGTCTTTTAAAAGACTGTCTTTTTATTTTATACACATTTTACTCAGAGAGTGCTTTTAAAATGTTGTTGTATTGCTTTCTTGCATTGCAGTATGACAATAAAACTTCTAATTTTTTATCAAATGCATTGCTAAGATTACAATGCCTGCAGCTTTCCAAAATAAAAGCTGCCCTCCCTGTGGTTGCTATGCAAAAAGCAATTATAATATCTGGTTGTTTATTAATTCCAAAACAGATCATTTCACCTAGACTTGTCACATCTCCTTAAAAATATTCCAGTAAAAGCGACATTTCACATGATGAGAAAGTAGTCAATTTTGAGGTTGTTTTATTATTGTTTTTGCGGTTCCACGCACACGCACACACTCATAATAAACATATGCACATGTTCAACCATTCGTGACACACATACCGAAGCACTGGCATGTGCTTTAAATACCACTGCACGCATTTATGTACGTTCGCAAGGCTTCGGGAAATTTGGGGCATCTGCCAGGGTTGACATGAGGTATCTCGGTAAAGAGACTCATTTTTTTTCCACTCCTGCTGTGCTGGAGCTCGTTATGAATTTTATACTGCAGCTTTATTAGGAGGACTTTTGGGAAACAGCCTTGAATAGCTCCCACTTTCAAACAGTGGATTTACACTCAGATTTTACCACACAGGATATCTTTATGCTCATTTTTGCGTGCTGATAACTGTCTTGTGCATCTTTATGTGACCTAGTTTGTGCTACTGCATCCTCTGCTGTGTTGTCTAACTCTCACTTCTTTCTTATTTCTTTCAGATGACCCTTCCCTGCAAATCACATGTATGTTAATATCACTACAGTTACATAACAGATATTGTCCTTGAAAATCGATCGCAAAGGAAGTGACATTGGATTCATGGAGTCACTTGAAACTACTGCAGGGGTGAAAAGCTCCATTGAGGGTCAGGACAGAAATGTTGCACAGAAAAAATGCACATCAGAGGCTGCACAGACTAGGAGGAGACCATCAGTCGAGCTGGAAGGAAAGGGGTGGCACCAACAACGAGAAGAAGCTCACAGCAGAGACACATGTGGTTTCAAAGAAATGTCTGACTCAGGGAAATCACTGCAATTAGAAGATCAGCACTCCAAAACCCAGTCCACAAGCCATCAAGACTATGAGGTGTCCTCATATCCACTGCAGTCCACAAAGTCGCTTTCTGTTGGCAGACAGAAAGTTTCTGCACAGTCTCCAGGACCTGCATCTCACAGGAAGTCCCCCAGTTCACCTGAAGTCCAACAACAGTGTTCCCATTCAGGGATGGATCAGCTGTCAGAGACAGCAGGTAAGGTGGAGCAGAAACCACAAAAACCTGGGAAGTATGTTTGTGATTACTGTGGAAGGGCATGTGCCAAACCCAGCGTGCTTAAGAAGCACATTCGCTCACACACCGGGGAGCGGCCCTATCCATGCATCCCCTGCGGATTCTCCTTCAAAACCAAGAGTAATTTATACAAACACAGAAAGTCCCATGCTCACTCGGTCAAAGCTGGAACAGTGCCATTCTCAGAACTTGGTTCTTACAATGCCAATACAGACCAGGGGTCCTTTGAAGGGGAAGGAGAGTTATTCTCTGATGCTGAGCAAAGCACGGACACGGACGAGGACACTCTTAATGACCCGCTGCTGCTGCTGGACTCTCCAATGGAGGGATCAGATAACACTGCTGTAAAAGTACTAAATCTCATAGCTCAGAAAAAGGGAGCCACGTCAATGTCAGCTCAGGATGGTTCATCCCAACCCCAAGAAATCAATGCACCTCCTGCCGCTGCCGAGGCTAGTCGTGCAATTCAATCTTGCACGATCAAACAGAGGCTCGCACTTCGGCTGTCTGAAAAAAGAAGCAGTGACTCTGACCACAACCTGTCCCTCCCAAGTCAGTCGAGCAAGGGCAGCACGGACTCCGGATACTTCTCGCGCTCTGAGAGCGCCGAGCACCAGACCGGGCCTCCAAACACCAACGCAAAGTCCTATCAAGAAATCATGTTCGGGAAGTGTTATCGGCCAAGCCCAAAACAGGCGACAGCTTTTGTGGCCTGTAGCACAGAAAGCGAATACACCGGAAAACGCTCGGAGAAAGGCGTTTCCCGCGTTTTCACCCAAGAGAAAGACACTGTTGAGTCGATCAAAATAAACACAAAGTCATTCGCAAGGGAAGAGGTTAAAGAACCCCAGTTAGACGCTGGCTCTGATGTGGGGCCTCTGATCAGAAGCAACTCGATGCCAACATCCTCGGCAGTCTGTCTGACGATGCCTCAAGCCCTCAGAGGCAGCCACTCGTTTGATGAGAGAACAAGCACTGGGGGCATGAGGAGACTCAGACGGCAGGCTGCTTTCGAACTATCCGCCCATGATGGCCACGCAGATGCCGACGGCCACGGAAAGATGAGTGAGGGCGGCGTTTCACCCTCAGGATTGGAAATGGAAAATTACCCCTCTGCGGCGCCCAGTATGAGCCATCAGCGACATGCAATGGAACTGGCAACACGGAAGCGCCGGAAAGAGAAGAGGGAAGAGGAGGATTTGCCAGGTCATTATGAGGTCCATCATGAACAGTGTGAAGAAATGTTTGACTCGAGCAAGGACTATGATGTAAAACAAGCTGCAGTGGGCATTATGGCTTTAGGAAAAGGACTTTCTCAGTGTGACATGGACATATCAGTGAGTCCTGAAATGTCTGGTCGAAAAACCTTAGGGAATGTAATTTCAGTGATTCAGCACACAAACTCAATAAACAGGCCTCACACTGAGCAGTCAGAATCTTACAAATATCACGGGCAGAGACAGGAAAGTATTTCTTCATTTCAAGCCATGGAGGCGAGTGACTCATTCGAGATGGAGCGGAGTGACAGTAGATTAAGGCAATCAGTTCAGATTGGGCCAAAGCTTGTGCGGCAGCCCAACATTCAAGTCCCTGAAATCAGGGTCACAGTAGAGCCTGACAGTCCAGAAAAAGCTCCAGAGGTGCAGGTGAAGGAGCCTGAGAAGCACGTGGAGGAATTTCAGTGGCCTCAACGGAGTGAAACTTTAGCACAATTCCCTCCAGAAAAGCTCCCTCCAAAGAAGAAAAGGCTACGCTTAGCTGATATCGAGCACTCCTCTGGTGAATCTAGTTTTGAGTCTGCCTGCACCAGTCTCTCCCGCAGCCCGAGCCAAGACAGCAACTTATCTTATAGCTCCACCTTCTCTTTTGACAGGGAAGAGAGCTTGAAGTCAGTCTCTCCAGCCAGGCAGGATGAATTTGGCAAACCACTCGAGCTCTTAGCTGTGCCAGGGAGTGGGCACTCCCTCTCAGTGCTCAACCAGCGTCAACAACATGAAATGAGACGCTCCTCCTCAGAGCAGGCGCCGTGTAACTTGCGCAAGGAGTTCCCAGAGGTACGCAGCATATCATTTGACTATGGCAGCCTTTCTCCGACATCCAAAGTTAGACACGTGGACATCAACGCTGTGAAGGAGAGAAGGAGGGGGAACTTGGTGCGACAGGAGTCATTGAATATGGATACTGAAGTAACACAAGTCCCATCACAAGTGTTTCCACAGTACCTCAGCAGCACCTCCCCTCCATTCACTGCAGTCACTGTTCTGCCGCAGACTTTGCCAATATTTTCTACAGGGAACACATTTCCCCAGCTGTCACATCCGAGCCTGCTGGTTCCTGTTAGAATTCAGACTCACGTGCCGTCCTATGGCAGTATCACATACACCTCAGTGTCGCAGATTTTCGACAATCAGTACGGCAGTGTAAGCTCCACAACATCCACCCTTCAGAATCAAACTTCACGACTCTCTGGAAATCCTGATTCCCATAACGTATTGGCTTATACAAAACCGCCTTCGACTCACACCCTCAATGTCGAAGCCCTCGATTTGTCGTCGGCTAAGCTGAAGACGGGCATCCCTCTCTCTCTGACCTCCAGAACCATCTCAACCACTAACGCCTCCAGTGGCGGTGCAAACAAACGGATGCTGTCCCCTGCCAGCAGCCTGGACCTGTTCATGGAGGTCAAGCAGCAAAAACGTGTGAAAGAGGAAAGAATGTTTGGGCAGATTGTAGAGGAGCTGAGTGCTGTGGAGCTGGGAAAATGTAATTTGAGCGAAGAGAAGGGGCACAGGTCAGAGATGCAGGGTGCATCAACACCTCATGCTCAGGATGACTCACGTAGGAGTAAATTTATCACACTTCAGCAAAAAGCGACTGAGGCGACTGACCACGGCGGCGAGTCAGCTATGGAAAGCAGCTCGCCTCCTTACTCCATGATATCAGTCAGCGAAGTGAAAGAAGTTGGCATGGAGAAACGGGTGCAGATGGATATGGCGGCACAGCTGGTTACCAGTCAAGACATCCTGATCTCAGACACCGAGCATTCGAGGCTGTTATCTCAGTTTCCAAGTCTTCGCACGACGACAGGTGTGAGCTGGTGTTATCTCAACTACACCAAGCCGAGCTGCTCCCACAGCAACGCCCCGTTCGCCTCCGTGTACGCCACCTGGTGTGTGAGTTCCCACAACCCGAACCCACTGGAGCTGAGTACCAGCACTGCTCTGGCTCTGCTGCGGTCCAAACAGAGGGGAGACAAGGTTATTTACACCGTGGCCGCCATGTGTCAGCCTGGCACTGGGAAACTGGTGTCATCCCTCATCCTGTGGAGGCAGACCATGGAACAGGTGAGAAAACGATCCCACTGCAAACATTTGTTGAGGTATTTCAGAGTTTAGGTGTATTTGATTGGTCTTCTTACAAAGAAAGTAAGTCCTTCCATTTAGCTGCACTTGGAAGTTTTTCACCTTGTTCAGCAAGATATGACTTTTTTTAAATGTGTGAAGTTTGAAGGACTTTATCGCTCAGAGTTTGGCAAACTGCACATTTCAATCATTTGGCAGACTGTTCCCTTGGCATGTGTCTGCAGAGAGCATCTGCCCACTGCTGATCATGATATTTAACTTTGATTCATCACTTGTTTTGCATTTTCTGTTCATAAAATGAATCAACTCTAAGTCTTGAAACTGTGATTGTCTGGATTTAGGTGCATAAAATGAATATATTCTATCATAAAAACGAGAGTTGCTGTCCTGGGTTTTTCCTCGGCAGCAGCACCAGCAGCAGCATAATTCATGTTTGCAAAACATGCTGTGTAATGCCATGTGTGACACACAATATTGCCCGCATCGCGTTACACTGTCGATATGGCGTCCACTTAAAATGGATGTTAACACAATGTTTGTTCATCTGATTCAGCTGCAGAGGAAACCGGAGCCCAAAGAGGTGGACATCACCTACGGGAAGAAGGTGAAAGACATCAGCTGCAGAGTGAAAACTGCCAAGGAGGAGTGGAAAGAGAGGGAGGCTTCCACAACCCAAACAGTGCCAACACGAATTAAGATCTTCGAGGGAGGGTCAGTCAAGATATTAGTTATCATAACACTTGTCATTTCTGCTGACTGGAAATACAACAGTTATTTTAGGATGTCAGTGCGTGCGCCTAAGCTCTTTTTCCCCATTTAGAACTGTGCTATTTTATGTATTTATTCATTAGAAATAAAATACTGCTTCTCTATTTCAGATATAAGTCCAATGAAGACTATGTATATGTCAGAGGTCGAGGACGGGGGAAATACATTTGTGAGGAGTGTGGCATCCGCTGTAAGAAGCCAAGCATGCTGAAAAAACACATCCGGACCCATACAGATGTGCGACCGTACATCTGCAGGGTTTGCAACTTTGCTTTTAAAACTAAAGGTAGGTATTCTTTAGGGTTATAGACAAATAATTTGCAGAAAGTCACTAAAAAGTCAGTTCAAAAATGGTGTGAGTA
Organism: Stegastes partitus; assembly: GCF_000690725.1. Classification (NCBI taxonomy): domain Eukaryota; kingdom Metazoa; phylum Chordata; class Actinopteri; family Pomacentridae; genus Stegastes; species Stegastes partitus. The sequence continues at coordinate 60,271 of NW_007581383.1, read as the reverse complement.
TCCAAATTTAAAAATACAATCTGCACCTGCAGCAAAAGCTCCATAGTTTGTGTTGCTATTTAGAGTTACTACAGCATTGTGCAGAATCAGCAGATCACTCTCCTAATTTTTTTATTCATTTTTTGCCACAGTTAGTCTTTTCTGTAGTGGTGGTCATGGTTTTCACAAAACTGACCAGTCTTCCTGCAAGCTTGGTTTAAACAGATTTTGTCTTTCCTCTACAGGAAACCTGACTAAACATATGAAGTCAAAGGCGCACATGAAGAAATGTCTTGAATTGGGAGTGTCGGTGACGATGGATGAGACAGAGATACAGGAACATGGTAAGATGCCAATTTAGAGGCATTAATCTTGCACTTTTGCCATCATAGCGCAACAAATCCAGCTAAACTCATGTGTTTGTCTTTTTAAGTGGACGACATCCAACAAGAGTCGAAGGCAGAGGTGGCTGTGACGACCAAACACCAGTTCTCAGATGCCGAGGACTCTGACGGCATGGAGGAAGAAGTCGACGATATCGATGAAGACGAGGAGGAGGATGATGAATATGAAGGCGATTCCACTCCGAAGCTGCGCTCAAGAAGCACGAGTCCTCAGCCGTGTGGAGTTACATCTCTGTCGGTTACAGCCACGGCTGCCATCCACGGCTGCTCTCTCACCTCTCTGCCCGGAGTCGACGTCCGTCAGCAGTCGTCCACCAGGCGTTTGGGCTCCGATCATCGACCCGTCCTCGCAGCCGACCAGAGAGAGAAGTCGGTGGATGAAGACTCCCTCACCATGCTGTCTCCGGACCAGAGCAGCTTCCTGTTTGACCCTTACTCTTCTTGTCTGCTCTCTCCTGGATGGGAGTCTCCGATCAGGGAGCCCTCGCCTTCGCGTCTGCGTTACCCGTCCCCGAGGCGAGAGCTTTCCCCGCGAGGTCGCTCCTCTCCCAGGTGGGACACGTCTCCACTGAGGCCCGGCTCGCCCGGCTTCTCGCCCATCCAGCACCCCTCACCGGTCTCCATCGAGCGACCCTTGTCTCCTGGAACAGAGCTGGCCGGAAAACGGGAGTCCTCAGTCAGAGGCAGGCAGAGGGTTGTGCTCAGGGCTGTTTCACCGCGCAGAGGCTCCCACCAACATAAAGGCGGCGGTGATAAAACCAGACACCAAGCAAAGATGGAGATGGCTCAACACCAAGGAGCCTTTGAAATGGAAATGGTACGTAGCACAGAACAGTGCGACTTTGACTCTGCTCGGGAGCTTTTTAGGTTGTGTTTTTCTGCACAGTGTCTAAAAAAATGTAACTCTGACAACTTTGTTAGATAGCTATGCAATGGGCAAAATAATAATGAGAAGTGAATGATAGTTTGGTGCAAATTTAGTAACAACTGTTGATGGATTTTGTAACACTACTGCACCCAAATGAAACAAGATGACAGTCTAGTTAGTCTGCTTTTTATATATAAGATGGTCAGTTTTAACCAAACTTAGGTGAATTCATATAGTAAATAACATTGTGGGGCCTTAACCTTTACATTTAAACCAATCTTACTCTCTACTGGAAAGCACTTTTGCTCAGCATTGCACAAAATAAGTCAAACTGATTGTGCACTGTCACGGCAATCCATTCAAAAGTCAAAACACTTTTCTCCGAACCACAAATGTCAGCTTCTTTTCAGATAAAATGTCAATAGCATTTATTCTCTGGGGACCAGGAATGTTTCTACAAAATGTAGTGTTGTGGTACTCTTTTAGTTGGGACCAACATGGTGCAGAGACGTCATCTCAAGAGCTTTGCTGGATAAAGAAAACACATATTTTCTACAATTTCCTTCTATTGAAATAGGAAATTTAAAGGAATATTCTGATATTAGTTTTGTTTTCTGGGTGTGCAGGTTTTTTTTTTAACTTAATACTCACATTTCTTGTAATATATTTTCACATGAGAAATGATTCTGTGGATGGTGAAACTGCCGCTAACGCTGCCAATATGTCATTTCAGGATCAAAGGAGCAGCTTGGCTTCCACTCTGCCCGGTGCTGCCAGTTCTCATCAGCAGAACATCCTCAGCCACCTCCCTCTTCACTCCCAGCAGCAGGCCCACAGTTTGCTCCCCGTCGTTCCTGTCGGAGGGCTCCAGATGTTGCACTCCCCGCCCTCCTCCAGCACTGATGTCAGCCCCTCCTCGGCGCCGAGCCCCCAGAGCAGCGAGGGCCAGCGCTGCAGCAGCAGGGAGGGATCTGTCCACGGGCCCGAGACGGGAGGAGATGACATCGGAGGCCCGAACCAGCTGTCCTGCCATCCAGCCGCTCAGGAGAAAAGCCTCGAACCCGGAGTCGGGGACAGCAGGCAGGAGGAGAACGTCCAGACCTGCTTGAAAGCCATCGCCTCGCTGAAGATCACCACAGAAGACCCTCATTAAAACCCCTGTTTCCGTCTTCTTGATTCGATCCAGGACCAGGCGCCTCCCCGCTACACAATGTCATCTTCAGCCCTTTAGGCACATAACCTCATCTTTATCCCATTAGAGGCAATATAATAACACTTCCTCTGGTCTTGCACATACAACAGACAACTTCTTTCAAACCTGAGTGGAGCTCAAACCTTCACAGCAAAGAAGAAGAAACCCACCCTGTCTGATGTGCTCTTCTCTTCAGAGGCTGTTTGAAACTGTTGGACGAGCAGCGGGATGTTTTTGCGAGGTGGAGAATCATTATTGGGTGCAGGTGCAATATGGAAAGATATTATGCTAATATGCCTTTGTCTGACATAGTAGTTTGCGTACAATTGCACATAAATTATATTTATGGATTCTGTACAAATGTCCTTAACATATACTCCTTCTTAGATGCATACAAACAGTGTATTTTACTGTGTGTACTTTGAAAATAGACTGTTGTTTATGTAATCATATCAAGGTGTGATGCAGTAGTGCAGTAAATAAAGACTATTTATAAGGGGAAAAGTATGTGTATAATGAAACAGTCTGACCAAATTTTAAGTAGACGCTTCTTGTGCAGTTTGGTGCTTCTGATCAAGCGGCAAGGGTCTGTGCCTTTATTTTGCTTTTCATCATTTCTTTATCGAAAAGTTGGTTGTCGAATAAGGAAACATGTCGAGGTACTCTTTACTCAGAAGTGTCTGCGCTTTCGGAGAGGTTTGCTCAAAGAAAAGCTTTTTCTTTCTTTTTTTGGTTCTGTCAGTTCGGCTGACAGACGGATGCAGCTTGATTTATGTGAAACAATCTTAAAAAAATGTTTCCTATGTTGCATTTTTTCTTAATGTTGTGGTTTTTATCTTGGTAAAAATGCATGGGATTTGCTATTGCACAAAAATAGAGGAAGTAATTATGTAATTATGAATACTGTAAGATGTATTTATATATTAGAACGTAAGCACTTATTGATACTGGTAAATATTTGACTACTATTTATATGGTATATCTGTACTTATGCAGCAGTGATGCAGTTATGCAGTGAGCCACGCTGGCATTCGCTTTTGATCTCATGTCTTTGCTTTGATTAAACAGATGGCTTTTTTTCTGGCTTATACAGATGACCATAAGCATTTTATGAGTTTTTAAAGATGCACTTTCATCCTTTCATCTTTGATGTTTTTTAACTGACGTGGTCAGTGGAAATGGAGGAGTAAAAGAAGAAGAAGAAGAAAAAAAAAAACATGTTACGTTCTCTTGTGGTTTTGAAACATTCCAGTTGTTTTTCACGTTTCTCATTGTGTGAAACATGTTGCACACAACTCCAAGGGGCTATGATGATCAGTCAATAGTACGTTTTTCTTGCATTTCAAGTGTAACTGGATAAAATCAATATCACTTACTGTAAGTAATACTAAAGTAACGATGTTAACAGCATGAGTTGGTTGACTATTACTGTGCTTCAGCTCAAAATGTAAGTAATCATTCACCAAATGCATTACTTCTTCTCTGTATATATATGTGTATTTTTATGATTTAAACTATTTTTGCAGTGTTGAATTCTGAAAACTTTTTATGTGGATTGTTTATATCTCTTTAAGAGGTAAAATGTCTGCAGTTGCTGTAATGGCAGAGGTTTAATGAGGGCGAAAATAGCACAGTGTTGATCGCTAACACGGTGTGTCTCATCTTTAAAAGAGAAAAAAAAATGTATTCACGTCTTCAAGTGGTTATGTTATCAGTTTGAGAATGGATTTCAAAATCAAAAAAAACACTTTGTTCACTCATGTTTACATAAAAAATTTAAAAGGTGCACTGCTTTAATTTTTGTGTTTCCCTTTCTGAAGGTGTATGTAGCTTTGATTTCATGGTTGTGTAAATTTTATTTGTCGTGATACCGGTGCAGAATGCTCATAAAATGTGAAGGGAAAGTGAAGCCTTTTATTTTGCTTTTGCATACAGTATGTATTCAGATTGTGTTTGTGTTCTGTTTTTTATTGTGTATTCATATTTACTGAACTGCATTGTGCCTCTCATGTCAATGGAAATTCCCTGTAAAACACACAGAGGACAAATCATTTTACCTCTCAGCTAAGATTTTTTGAGGGAAAAAGCCTCAGTAGCCAATCCGTTGTTTAGCTATTTGCATCAAAAACTGGTTAGTCAGGACGGAGTGCCTCTTTTATGCTATGAGGAATTTATTGTTTGGTGCTCTACTTTTTCAGATTAAATTCAAAATTGTTTTAAAAAGAATATACTTCTAACCCAAGGATGTGTGTTGCAGCTTATTTCGTGGTTTTCGACTCGACTCTTGCATAATTCACCACTGTTTAAATTAGAGCTCACATGAAAAGGTTTTCAGATGAAATCATTCACATTCTATCTGTAGGGGAGTGTGGAGAAAGAAAAAAAAACCCATCTCTGGAGTGAAAAACTGGAGAATCTCCTACCAGTGACATCCTCTGGTGAAAAATGATTACTGCAGTCACAACATGGAACAGGAAAAATAAATGAATGCTTCCAAAAATAGTTCTCACCTTGTGGATAATATTCAAACATGCACAGAATCAAGTTCAGGTTTTGTGCATCCTCTCTGCTGTGTATCAACAGCACAAGCAGTGGAAGAAAATACTGCATGTATTGAGTATAAAATAAGTGAGGAAGTGATCTTGCGGCGTATTATTCTGACGCTCCCCTCTCGTTCGGGAAGGAGGTTTTGTTCTAATTCTGGCCAATCAGAGACTTGGATCTTTTCTCTCTTTTTTTTTTTTCCTTTCTCCTGCTCAGTCACTCGGCTTGTCAGGCCCATTTGTTAGAATAATTATATGGCTGTTAACAGCAGCTTAAAATAAAATGGTTTAAAGCGGCAAAGGCATCACATAAAATGGCTGCTTGGGATCTTACTAGAAGATTCCTGTATCTTGTATCAGGCTCTCTGGAGGTAAATTCCTGCTAAGATTACAATCAGAGGAGGCCTATGAGTTGTTGTTTTTTCTAAAGTGAGGTGTCCTGAGACAGAGCCGTATTGTAGAGTTCCTCCCTCTCTCTGCTCAGAGTGAGCCGTGCTCCTCTGGTTTATTTTGAGGTGGTCTTATCACAGCTGTTGTATCTGTGGTGGCAGCCTGTCCAAAGCCCCCTCGACACTCTTCCTTTTCCCCCTCTGGCCCTTGGTCCCGGTAAGACCCTGTTTGCTCATTACCCTGCTTCTTCGGGGACATTTACACTTGAATTAGCGTAAAAAAAACCCAAACAAAACTTAAATCTTGTGCTGGTTTCCAAACCTCTTCTCGTACTTACACGTACTAATGAGTGTTTCTCTGAATTTGACGGCTGCTCGAAGCTTGCCAAGTTAGCTGAAGATGAGAAGGTGTTAACGGTAGCGAGACCTGCCTGTGTCATTTCTTAACAAACTGGAAAGAGACTCACTTTGTTGGAGAAAAGATAACATTTTACAGTTGTGCAGGAAGGAAATCAGTCATGTCTTTTCAATACAGTTGTGTATTTTTAGGCGATTTTCCATTTGAATATGTGCCTCCTTCAAAAATATTGAATATAGATGGCCTCGCTTATGTAACATTAATGCGTTTTTATTTTTTTAAAAACTGAATATTAATAGTTGAAAATCGCAGCTTTCTCGCACACAACCACTGACACTGACATCAATAAGAGTGGATTAGAAATAAATAAATAACGTGCCCATATTAAGAAGTTCTTAAAATAGCCCGTGGGTCTGGAACAGGTGCCATGTGCTCTGCTTGTGAAAGCGCAGGCAGTGTGAAGGCTGCACTAATTTTATGCACGTAAACAGGCTCTGGCTGTGAGCCTGTACAACGCAAGACCGACGCAAGCGGCCCATAAGGCGTTACATTACGGATTCAGTCACTTTGGTCGACTGTGAAGTTCTGCTGCTACTTTATCTGATACTTTGTCAAATGTTTTGCCATTTAAAAAAAAATCCATTTTCTCCACATTGGCTGCCTTAAAAAGCTCTAGAAACCAAGAAAATACTAGTTGTGTGTAGCAGCTACAATTATGAAAAAGCATGCAGTATTTTCCACATCTGGACAGAGTGTACTGCAGTTTATAGGTGCCTTGCTCAGAAGCAGCATCCTGGTACTTGCTGAGGGTGATGGTAAAGGTGTCACATCTGCTGCTGAGTGTGACTCCAGTTTTCGCACAAATGTAGTCTATCGCCAAACCTCTTTCATGAAGGAGCAGCAGCAGAGCATAGCGCATTGCAATTTGAACTGAAACAATCAGTCAGTTATTTAAACGGTCAATCAGCAAAGCGTTGACAACTATTGTGATTAATCATTTTGCTAATTTTTCAAGCCAAAGTGCCAAATATGCTCCACGGTAATTAACTGTGAGGATTGGTTTGATTAATGAACAAATTGGTCTCTTGGTTGAACAAAACAACGTATTTTTAGAACATCTCACTGCTTTCTGACATTTCACGAGAATTATGGGAGAAACTAGTCAGCAGGTATCTTAATAATGAAAATAATCATGAGCTGTAGCTTTGATCTTAATATGAATAACTACAAGTATATCCAGACCAATACAGGATTTTGTTTAGTGTCCACACAATACACCAACTGAGACATTTTGTAGTTGAAATGTGACCTTTGTTTCGCTGTAGTTACGTATTTAAATACAAATGATACCAATATGTATCTGCTGGAAGTTAATATCAGATAATATATTGGCTTGGAAAGCTAATGGAAAAACATTTAAAGGAAAAAAAAAACAACTTGTATTGTTCATGTCAATTCAATGCTAAAACACAGGATTAAAATTAGACTCAAATATTCACTGGTCAGATAACAGATTCCTGATCAAATAAATTGATATTAAAATGCACTACTTTGGCTCTGATGCAGTCACCACTCTGTAGGTTCAAGCAATGTCCCGCCCACAGCAAGATCTGATTGGCTATGCATCACGATTAACAGCCAAAAAAACACTGAAGACTAAATGATAAACAGTCTTTTCAATAAAGTTTTGTATTGGATTTTGAATTATTCAAAATTTTGACACCAAGATGTTGATTTTTACTACAAATACATTCAGTTCCAAATATCAGTCAGTCACCTTGATTAATAATAATAATCAGCATCAGCGCTGAAAAAACATATTTGTATATTTATCCCTAATTAAAACAGAGCCTTTGGTGAAACTATTAGTCAGACTTTTACTATGACAAGTTCTATAGTAAAACCATTTGGAGACATTTTGAATGTAGCAAATCTGTTTTCAATTAAACAGACTTTGGAATGATTATTGTTCTGAACTAGCCTTCAAAAATCCAATATAAAGTAACTAAGACAAGCTCATGGCAACTTTGGCATGTTGCTTAGCATGTTAACTCAAACACCTCAGAGTTTACCATAAGAGTAATCCCAGTTTATTCACTCCTCCATTACAGGACCAACTGTCTCCCTCTCAGCACTACAGAATCAGAACAATGGAGGCTTGTCAGGAGAGCAGCCCTGCACCCACGGGTCCATCGCCAGCCGAGGACCGCCACATTGACCTGACAGAGGACCTGGGCCAACAGCTGGAGGACATCATTAGCACCTACCAGGGTGCTGAGATTCCAGCTGAGCCAGAGGACACAGAGGAGGTCACAGCCGTCAAAGAGTCAGACGCCCGCAAGGACCAGAAACTGGAGAAGAAGATGCTCAAAAACCTAGGTGCTGTGTTTTTTTTTTTTTTTTTTTTTTATTTCAAAATGTTTCATTGATTTTAGCTGAGGTGGGTTTGATTCAGCTCAGTCAGCGAAAAGTCGTGCTGAAAGCGATAGGCGTGTAAGCAGAGCCGTAACACGTGTAAGAGCATCCATCTGCAGCAGACGTGCAGGTGAAATTGTATTTCCACATGCCTTTTATAGTTTGTGTCAGATGCCAAGATGATTTTTCACAGTATGTAATCAAATTCCAAGATAATATCTGTTAGAAATCTGCTCCAGACGGATGGTGTTTAACTTGAAATTCTCTGTGGCTGTTCAGGGAAGGAAGCCATGCTGCTGATGCAAAGTCTGAACAAACTCGGCACTCCTGAGCAGAAACTGGAGGCCATCATCAAGAAGCACGCTGAGCTGGTGAGTGGATGATTAATGAAGGCAAACAGGAATAAAAGAAAGAAGTCTCTCCTGAGCTGTTTCCAGGGAAAAGACATTTCTGTGTGTGCTTTCGCAGCTAGAGGAGCATCGCAGCGATCAGAAGCAGATGAAGGTTCTGCAGAAGAAGCTGCTCCAAGTGATGAAGGAGAAGGACCAGCTGCAGAGCGAGCACAGCCGGGCGGTGTTGGCTCGCAGCAAACTGGAAGGGCTCTGCAGAGAGCTGCAGAGACACAACAAGACTCTAAAGGTACTGATGTTAGTCCTTGACAAGTCGCACTAGGATCTAACATCGACTACACAAAAATGGCGTCTAATCGAAGTTGCTGAAGTTGCCGTTTGCTGTTAGTTGAGCTGCAGTGCCAGGTGGCGTCACCATATGTTCGGCTCTACAGGAGATGACATCAGCTGGCACCAAGAATCAGCCGTTATGTCAAAGCTCAAGATTTGACCTCTTACGCGACCACACCCACAACTCCTGCCGCGAAGCCGAGTGTTGTTCAAAACCGGCAGAATTTCATCTTAAACATAAGCGGACATCACAGTTTTCAAAGATTTCTCCACATATGCGGCTGAACCCAATACGCACGACATCTACAGTTTATTCAGATTTAATGCAAGTAACACGGAAAGAAGTTCTTATAATTGAAAGAAAAGCAGATTGTCCGTTTGGTCGTTGCTAACGATTAACATGAGCTGCTAGCGGGGCACAGAAGCTAAAGATTACACTGCAATTATTATGGATTTATTTTGGGATTCTGGGTTAATTTTGAAAGAATTCAACACTATCAGACCATATTTTGTTCACAACAGCAAAAATTTTTAAAGCATTTTCAAACTGTCAGGATCAAGGATTGTTGGTTTTGTATTCTGACAACACTGCTACTGCAAACTGATGAAACAAAACAATGATTTCTGGGAAGAAACGTAGAAATAGTGACTTTACTACTTTATCAATCACCCTTTTCTACATTAAATAAGACTTTAGAGGGCAACAGTGGGTTGTTCTTTTTGCTAACACATTCTGATGCAGTTCTTCTGATGAGGTGTGAAAGAATAACAGAAAATGATTAATTTCATCTTTTCATGAATGAATTACCTGACAGTTGTTTCCTTAATTGATCAATTGAACAGCTGAAGATGAATTTTCTTGCTATCAGTGAATCAAATAATCGTTGCAGCTCTAGCAGCTATGAATAAATATGAAGCTTTAGTGCGCACATTCATATTTACAGTCACCTGAAGGTATCAGACAGTCAGCTCTGACCAAATTCTAACCTCCTGTATGGCTGACACTGCTGCAAAAACAATGAAACAAAACGAGATGTTCATGTTTTTTTTAAGACGGAGTAAAAATTCCTCAACTCGTGGGGGTTACACAAGCTTAAACTGTGTTGTAACTGCAAATGGATCTTGCAGTGCAGTGTGGTTTTGGCATTGACATTTGTGCCTGAACTGCAGGAGGAGACCCTGCAGAGGTGCAGAGAGGACGACCTGAAGAGGAAAGAGATCACCACCCATTTCCAGGGGACGCTCAGTGAGATTCAGGCCCAGATCGAGGAGCACAGCAGCCGCAACACCAAGCTGTGTCAGGAGAACAGCGCTCTGGCAGAAAAACTGAAGGGACTCATTTCACAGTACGACCAGCGAGAGGCGGTATGGATCCTAACTGCCACAAACTGAGCAGACATTAGTTTAGACCAGACAGTCACATAAGGTTAGGAGTAGTTAAAGGAACACATTAGAAAGTCAATGAGTCATCCCAAAGCAAACTAGACCTGGGATGAACTGCACTTATGCAAACTCCCCTACACATCTGTGCCCATGAATTATTTGCAAATTTCACCGGGGTCTTACATTTATTAGTTACACTATTTCAGTTTTATGTAGCCAAAGCTCCCCTGAGCGAGAAATGAAACAGCTTTTCTGTGTGAAAACGACTCATAAATTCACCTGAATGTCTTCCAGAACCTGGAAAAGGTCTTCAAGCACAGAGACCTGAAAGAAAAGCTGCTGGAAACCAAACTCCAGCAGGCAAACATGTTCCTGAAAGAGGCGGAGGAGAAGCACAAGCTGGAGAAAGAGCTTGTAGGTTTTGAGCATTTTTAGCAAAAACACTTGCAATTACAATCCCCCCGAAAGCTCATTTTCATGTAACGTTTCCCCGTTCCACAGCTGCTAAAGCAGACGGCGGAGTATAAATTGCAAGTGAAGGTCATGAAGGAGCAAGAAATCGATATGAAGACCCAGGTACAGTAACAGGGGCGTCGTGAGCAAAAAATTGGCTGCTTTTTCTGCCTCCCTGGAGACACGTATAATGTTTTGTCACCATTTCTACCTCAGCTCGATATGTACTCCAGGAAGTTTGATGAATTCCAGGGCACGGTATCAAAGAGTAACAGTGTCTACAGCGGCTTCAAACAGGACATGGACAAAGTAAGTATGGTGTTTTTTGAAGTCGGCTTCAAGATATTAGTTAGATTATTCTGTTTATCTGCAAAAACAAAGATGATGAGAGCAAAGAATCCCATGAGCTCCTCAATAACACATCAAAAAACTGACAAACTATAATCCTATACTCCACTGTTGCAGCTAATTTTAGAGGATGCTTTGACTGTGAGCAATGTAACATGATTTTTTTTTCTTCCTTTTTGCGGCATAGATGGCCAAGAAAATGAAAAAGCTGGATAAGGAGTGCCAGTCATGGAAGAGTCGCTTTGATGGCTGCAACAAGAATCTCATTGACATGGTGGCAGATGTAAGAAATGTTTGTTTTCAATAAATCTGACACACTTACTAGATGAGACTTGAATCGATATGTTTTAATGCTCAACAGAAAGCCATCAAGGAAAAGGAGTTTGAGCTTCTCACCATCAAGAACCAGAAGCTGGAGAACCTGTGCAGGGCTTTGCAAGAGGAAAGGAAGAGTCTGTATGAGAAGGTACAGGGAGCTGGCAGTCAACAGGAAGTCAACACCGCTGAGCAGACAGAGAAGGAGGTTCCTGAGGTGCAGGAGACCCCCAAAGACCCCAAAGAGGATCAACCCGTCCAGACCACTGCAGCACCAGCAGCTCCAGCAGCTCCAGCAGCTCCCACCAGGACACCGACGTCTCCCCTGACCGATGAACTGGCTAAACTGAAGGCTGAACAGGCCCTTCTGAAGGAAATCGCCACTTCTTTCACGATCTCTCACGTCACACCCACAGAAACAGACGCCAGCCAATCACATGGACTCTCCGAGGGCGTCCAGGAGCCACAAGAGAACCACACGGAGGAGAGCAAACAGCAGGAAATCAATCAGGACGGATACCAAGAAGAGAGAGATCTGGAGATGGAGTCGGTTGATTAATGCTGAGACCTCCGCGAAAAGAAACCTGGTTCATGTGAGATGCAATAGCAATAAAAAGAAAAATGCTGGCTTTGTGTTCAGTGTCTGAGCCCGATATGTCAAGATTTAAGAGGAGGTTCATTTTAGCACTTGCAACAGGCCAACTATAACCGAGCACTTTTATGGATTTTCTAACACATAGATTAAAAAGAAAAGAACTTATGACACCTTTCTCTTTTTTCTACACACAGGCGAGTAGAGTTAGACGTCATTTTGAGGCTTAAACAAGTACAGGCATGACTCTTGAGTAGCATTTTCAGCGACAAACATCTCTCACGTTAGCTGTTAAAGTTTAAGATTACCTTGTTAAGAAAACTGTCAACTAATACATGAATTCACTTTAGGATTCTCTGTCAATTTTGAAAGAATTCGGCAGCTATGATGTCATACTTTGTTCTCAACAACAACATTTTTTAAAGCATTTTAACGCTGGCAGGGTCGAGGCTCGTCTGTATTGTATGTAGACTACACTTTCACAGTAAACTGATGACAGAAAATGATGATTTCTAAGAAGTAACGTCAAAATAATAACATTACTACGATATCAATCACTGTTTTCTACACATAATAAAACTAAGAATATCATTAAACCATAAATTTGTAATGGGAACAAGGAAAAGAGCCACACATGCAGCTTTAAAACATCGATATGCTCTCAATCTCTGATCAAAGCTACAGAATTTTGCTTCTCCAAGGCAAAACAGCTAATCACATATTAATAGTCACTAACTGATAATAACAATAATACTGTGACGTGCTAATTCGCCGTCCTCCGACAACTATGTGAATTCAGTAAGTATAATAGGTAACGGTTCACCCTCTGTCACCAGCCTACAAAGTGGAGTCTAAAAATGAAAAATATGCCCATTTAAAAAGTATTTTCTTCTTTCCATTTTAAAGTGTGCTAAAAGTGGGTCAACGGGGAATTTTTAAAAAAATTATCAGGATATGCATTTGATAAATCAAGCTACAATTTAATAAATATCTTTATAGATATTAATATTTTATGCAATCAAAACTTCCGGGAAATCAGAGATGGTCGAATAGAAACTGTTCTGAAAATGTGATCATTTGAAATGGAATGACCCAGTTATGAGACTTTGATTAATCCAGCTTTGCACTAAAAAGTAGAGGAGCAAAAAGGAAGCAAACACGAATGCCTCACATCAACCACAGTCTGGTGTCAAAGGAAACATGCTGCAGTCTAATAGATACAGCGCTCTGGTGAACAAGCACAGTATTGATCAGACTCATACGTCCAAACCGGCAGAAAAACAATCGTCCCTTGATGTCCCATTACCCCATGCTGTTACACTTCGTTCAAATGGAAAACATGTCGCTCACATTTGTGTCGTTTCATTTAGTTTTTTCGTGTTTATTGATTAGAACAGCTGGAAAGAGTGAATGAGAAGCAGCGGGACAAGTAGACTGGCTGCTGCCACCAGCCTCCCCGTCAACAGCGGTGTCTTCACAAATGCAGGCCCTCTGTTGTCTCTGGCATAGCTCTTTGATAAAGCCCTAATCTTAAATGCTAAACTCAGGTATGCTGAAGAAATAGTCTGCGACTCTGAAAAGCTCCTCTACAGCCACAGAAGAACATTACGCGAACAAATGTTGTCACAGGCATCTCAATCAGTGAAGCGCCCCTTTAAATAGCAGCAGAATTCTTTTGTTTCTAAATTTGCTCGGGCTGGACTTCGAAAGCAGACGTTGGTCACTGATAAGAAGTCGTATCTCATCAAAGTACAAACAGAAAATGACTGACGGTCCAGAGCCGACCGCAGTCTCTTGTGCGAAAGCTCTCGCGGCTTTTGTTGAAAATGGAAAAGCTCTGCTGGACCTCGCTGAGAAGGAGAGCGGGGAAGGTAGGCAGCATTTTGTGAGGCCAGACAAGTGTACATAAAAATAGACGTGCAGACACCACGCTCTGCAGTTGGCAGGCGATTTATGGTCGCACCACGAGCGGAGCCGCCAGGAGGCCTGTCAATCATTATACATAAAGAATCAACCCTTGCAGACTGTTATATACTAACTGTATGTGCTTTCTGTAACGCAGTCTCTCGCCAGGAATTCATCAGGCAGAAAATCCGCATAGAGAACAGACAGTCGCTGCTGGGGCTGATTGAAGCGGGTGCAGCGTTGTACAGCAGGTCCTGAGTCGCACCTTCAGCATATAAACAGCCTGTAACCGTAAAAGCTTTTAATACTTTTACTGTTGCCGCTGAAACACGTGGTTGAAAAGTGCATACTATAGATTTATGAGCCTCGTAGCACCACATATTCAGCTTTATACTGATATTTGTTTACTTCACAGCCTGTCTGTGAAGAGGAAGAAGGATGCAGAAGATCTCTGGAGAAAATACAATCAGTAAGGGCAAAAAAACAGAAACAAAACCTGAGTATGGGGCTGAACATCACAAATAAACACCTTTAAATTAGATTTTTATGGCTTTTAAATATGTATAGCTATATAAAACTTCAATCTAGACCCACTAAGGACACCAAACTGGCACCCTGTATTAATAAATATCTGTACGCATCCACTCATTTGATCACAAAGTACAGAAATTCACAGCTTTGATGAACTGAAACAACCCTAAATACTCTGCTGCATGACGTGTCCAGCTGTGCAGCTTTGAGGGATGCTGTGCGAGACTTTGAGCAGCTAGAAGTGAGTTATTGAAATTTAAAATAAAATCTGAAAAACATTCCCAACAAGGCCGTATTTTTTACTGAGTGCGGCCAATGCAACACAGGTGCAGTGGGATGCCTTTCTGCAGCGTCAGGACGATGAGTTACAACTGAGCGCTAAACTGCTGGACGGCGACCATCAGGCCAAACGTATTTCACCAGATACGCCTCTCGTCGACGCCAGAACAGGACAGTGAGTAGAGAGTTTGGAAACCTGGCTAAATATCTGTGCGTTAGCGTTGTCTGTTGTGCCCCTTTTGTGTTTTGCAGAACAGTGACCCTGCAGAAATATCTTGGGAGGAGTAAAAAGACTTTGCTGGTGTTAATCCGCCAGTTCTCGTGCCTGCTCTGCCGTCTGCATATTAAAGATCTGGAGAAGAATCAGGTAAATACCACACACTGAAATCCTAATGTTTTCTAAAAAGGGCAAATTTTGATTTCCATTTTTAAAAATTGCCTTTGACTAAATTAGGGGCACACAACATATTTTTTCAGTATCGATATTGTGCAGTATGAAGGGAAACTTTTTTGCTGCTTAATACAGTAAACTCGCACAATTCTATTAATCTACAAGAGAAGTCAGTGTGATAGAAGATAGTTTACTCAGATTTAAGCGTGCTTAGACGATTTTTTAATTTTTATTAACTTTACTTACAAGATATAGCGTTTACTGACGTGCAGGCTCTACATGTTCACGACAAAATGAGCAAGGAAACAGGAAAAAAATACTAAAAAAGAATGATTTGGTTGTGAATAAGAAACACAACAGCAGTCTTTGGGTGGCACAATTTTACGATAACGATTTTGTAATTTTAGAATTAAATGAACATGATTTACTGCAGTACTGATGTTTAAAATGTGCACCCCACTCTTAACTCACTTAGCAAACCACTCTTCCTCTACCAGAGTAAGTCTGACATTGGAACTACTTATTTTTTCACTCTTTTCAAAGTAACTTTTGGTCAAACACCTGCCTGAATAGCTGTCCTGCAGTAACTGGGTGGAGACTAGAAGGTTCTCTGTGCACAGTTAACTAGCTAGCTTGTATTGTAGCCTGCATGTGAGGCGTTGAGGAATATCTGAAAATAATAGCATCTATTGATAAGCAAATGCTCAGTAAGCGAGTATTTGGATACAGTTTTGTTCATATTTTGCTTCTAGGAGACACAATTTAAGTAAAGTCCCATTTCGGTGCAGTTTTGAACATTAACAGGAACCTAGCTCAACATGGAAGTGAAAGTAGTTCCCTGTTTATTTAAATGTAAAAGTGCAATACCAATATGTTGTCTCTAAAGTCAATGAATATTTGTAATAATTAGGCTCTTTGTGATTTATTGAAATATCGATGGGAATAATCCTAATTAGGGCTACAAGGTGTCTCGGTGGTTAGCACCATTGCCTGGTTACCATCGCTGGTTCGCGTCCCGGTGAGGACACTTTGGATCTTTCTGCGTGGAGTTTGCATGTTCTCCCCGTGCAGCGTGGGTTCTCTCCAGGTTCTCCGGCTTCCTCCCACACAGTACAAAAACATGTTGAGGTTAATTGGAGATTCTAAATTGTCCGTAGGTGAATTAACGACCCTAGTGAGGATTAAGCGGTGTATAATGGATGGATAATCCTAATTATCATTTTGGCCATAATAATCCAACCCCAGTCAGTGATATAGAAATATTTCAGCTACAGAAAGAATGATGTTCAAAACTAGGTGTTCTGCCACCACATGAGGCAACAATTAACAATCTGTCAATTGCAAATTAGTCTGACCAGTTAATTCAACAGCAAAAACCTCTTTATGAGTGCGTTTTCAGATCTGAATGACATCCAAAGCAAAGAACTATTTCAGATGTCTTTGCCAGTTTTACACCAAACAACAACGGTTCCTATAAACAGTCCTCACAGAAAAGTAATTTCTTAAGGTTTTTGAAATGATTTGTTATATCAATGCAGATGTATTCCCTCTACAAAATCTCCCCAGTCGTTCTAGAGGTATTAGTTCTTTCGAACTAGTTATTCATGTCATCTGGTGAAAATGTATGATTTTCCATATCGCAGAAGAACAAAAACATCACAATGTCAGTTTTTACAGACAGTCCTTGTCTGAAGTTGCTGTCACTGCAGAGGCTTGTTGATGGTCAGAGGTGGCAAACATCAGCACCAGATAAAGGTTTATACCAAATAGCTTCATATCTTTCTGTCTATAGTTTCAACATAAGGATGTGCTTGTCTTAATGTTTTTTGTTTTAGTCTGTTTTCTGTCTCTCACATAAATAAACGCATACGAAGGTCACCGCTTTAATCATTTAATGTGACTTTGGAGCGCTCTCTTCTGGATATCGATTGGAGGTTGACGGGATGTTCTGTTACATGCTGTACGTTTATGACTCCATAAATTCTGAATAAATGATTCTCTCTGACGGTGCAGACAGACCCAGCACATTGAGTTTAGAGCTAACATAATCAGAGAGCAGAAACTGGAAAGCTTCCAGTCACGTTTCCTCCTGTGGCGGCCAGAAAACAGCTAAAAAGCAGAGTAGACACCGTCAGCCGAGACCATAATCTCTCAAAACTCTTTAGAAATTTCCAATAAATAAAACCGGCGCTGCTCTACATTTAACTGTGACATAATTTTGCAGAGATCCCTGGATGCAGCCTCGGTTCAAGTGGTGGTGGTTTCATTTGGCTGTCAGGAAGGAGCTTCACACTGGCTGCAGGACACAGTCTGTCAGTACGACATGCTGCTGGACCCTGACAGAAAGGTCAGAAAGCAACAGCAGGCAGCAGAAGACACTCTACTCTCCGTCTGATTGATGAATAAATAACTTCTGTGTTGGGTACTGCAGATGTACGCTGACTTTGGTCTGGGAGCGTCTCTGAAAAAAGTGTTGAACTTCGGGAACATGCTGCTCTACGCCGAATATGTAGCGGACAACATGGAGTTTCCACGAGGGCTTCCATCCATCCAAGACGACATGTTTCAGGTTAAAGACGCCTTCACTCGAATAAATAACATTTTGGTTTGCATCAGTCTTTTTAGTTATAACAGCTTCTACCTAAATTGTGTTCAACCAACAAACGGCATTGAGTCAGGGAAATTAGCCGTTCCACTACACTTACTTAATAACTGGTATCATTAAGCCTAGCTCTTGAGTTGATTATTAATAAAAATAGTGGCTACAATCAGCATTTCACTATTATTTAAAAGTACGTTTTAAGTGTTATGTACAAAATTACCAGCGCACAAGTTGCCTCAGTGTTAAATAGTTATTGGAGGGAACTTAAATTTCTGACCTTAAGATGAAGAAAAATGTAGTTATCAAAGCCAATTTCATTAAGTTACTTCAACTTGAATTCAATTTTAAAAATTACAAATGCAGAAATGGGCTGCAAGATGGCACAGTTGGTAGCACTGTTGCCTCGCAGCAAGAAGGTCGCCGGATCGGGTTCTCTCCGGGTTCTCCGGCTTCCTCCCACACAGTCCAAAAACATGTTGAGGTTAATTGGTGATTCTAAATTGTCTGTAGGTGTGAATGTGAGTGTGCTTGGTTGTCTGTCTCTAAGTGTAGCCCTGTGATAGACTGGTGACCTGTCCAGGGTGTCCCCTGCTGTCGCCCTAAGTCAGCTAGGATAGACTCCAGTCCCCCTTTGACCCGAGTGAGGATTGAGCGGTGTATAGATGATGGATGGATGGATGGATAATGCAGAAATTAAACAAAATATCAAGTTACCAACCAACTACAAACTTTATAACGTCAACTGAATTTGTCAAAACTATGTTTGCAACTTAACAAGTTTATCTAAATCAGTAAATCGTAAAAAGTGTTTGTGGAACGCATCTAAAGTCCAACTTTGTCATTCAACATAAATACAAACAGTGCATGTGTGAAACTATGTGACAATGGAGGAAAAAATCTTCTATCTGTCGCTAATGATAATGTTCTTTCACAATAAAATAAATAATTTATGGCTCATGCACAGTAAATATGCAGAAATAGACCAGTTGGGGTTTTAACTCATATCAAAACGTTACACATATTTTTCCCAAGAGAAAAGAATATTAACATTTCTAAGTAAGTCTTTGTGATTGTCCTATTTTTTGCATTTTTGTTTTAGCTGGGAGGCGACTTTGTTTTGGACGAACATGGGACAGTGCTGTTCTCTCACCGCTGCCAGAGTCCGATAGACCGACCGTTGGTGGTGGACGTTTTAAACTCCTTAGCAGAGATTAGTTAAAGGAAAAGAGGAACAGGTGATGTCAGCTGATGCCTGCTTTGTTAGGATAATAGTGACCGTTAAGCTGATCTGTTAAATGACGAATACTGTGAGGGTCATCTTTAAGTAATTGCACACAATTTAGTTTTGGAAGTCTTAAAGTAACAAATCAGTACATCTGATGAAATGTGGAGTTACTCCAGTCTGACTTTTGTAACAAAACTGATTAAACCAACTTTGTTATGTGACACTGATTAAAAAGCACACAGCATCTTCTATAAGTAAGTACATAGAGTATATATTCAAAGTTAAATGAATGTTTCATCCCATGCCATGTCCTTTGTTCTTTTCAGCTGGGTAAATTATTTCCCTTTAGATTACATTGTCAATGCAACACTAGAGATAACTGAACTTTAGCCACCTGTGAGGGCATTTTTATGCCCAAGACGCCTGGCATGCAAAGGCAATATTGTACATACATGGAATATAAGTAGAAAAAATAAGAATGAAATAAAATCAAGCAAAATATTAAATGAAGTGCAAAGAAGAAATGATGCACGACAAATGGAAGTGCAAAGATTCACTGTTTCTTATCTTGCCTTCATAAAGAATCTGCTTCTACATTCTACAGTCATTATGCTGCTTTAGCTTCACTGACAACACACTTCATGGTTATCTATATCTTGGAAGTGTGAAAACAAACAGTATTCTTTACTAAGAATGATGTTACAAGTTTAAGAAATAATATTACAAACAAAAATCACAGAGAAAAATGCATGCATCAAAAGAGGAAAAAGCTAAAGTAGCTTGATTTGTCAGTGATGTAATGCTCAGCGTATGGGTTAATGTGCAGTGGCTTCTTTGAAAACCAAATAACAGGAAAGTTGTCTAACCAGTTATGTCCCAGAATGACACAGCATCGCTACATAACATAACATTTAGATTCTGTAAAACCAAACATTCATTAACCGGGTTCATAGAAAATCTCGCTTCTCTGAAGTGCTGACATTATGGTTGATGTTTACGTTATCTAGTGAATTCGATAAGGCAAACCGGAAATGTATGGGCTAAAACTGGAATTACAGCCTCGTGGTTCTGTGCCTCCACCGCTCACGTTGCAGTTAAGCCCACGTCTGTTGAGACTTGTGTAATATACTAAGTTCACTGAAGGAAACAAGAGTCCAGTTCCTTGTATTTGTTCACATGCTTGACCATAAATCTGTTTCTGATGACCTGAGCACATAGCTGTAACCATGACAGTAGAGATGGTCTCAAATGAGAATGTGGCTGCAGTGAAGCCTCACACACATCTTCAAGGGCAGCACTGTAGAGTGTTAGAGTGTCAGGGTGGGAACCCAAAACAAGTTCCACCAAATCTGTATCCCAACAAACGTGTAGTTCATCCTCATCTGTCCTTCTGGTCCTGAGTTACAGTGTTCTGATATCACAATGAATTTGACCTTTTGGATATAAAACATGGCACAGTTGGTTAGCACTGTTGCCTTGCAGCAAGAAGGTTGCCAGTTTGCGTCCCAGTGGAGGCACCGGGATCTTTCTGTGTGGAGTTTGCATGTTCTCCCCGTGCAGTGTGGGTTCTCTCCGGGTTCTCCGGCTTCCTCCCACACAGTCCAAAAACATGTTGAGGTTAATTGGTGATTTTAAATTGTCCGTAGGTTTGAATGTGAGTGTGCTTGGTTGTCTGTCTCTAAGTGTAGCCCTGTGATAGACTGGTGACCTGTCCAGGGTGTCCCCTTTCGCCCTAAGTCGGCTGGGATAGGCTCCAGCCCCCCGCGACCCTAGTGAGGATTACGCAGTGTATAGATAATGGATGGATGGATGGACATAAAACATCATCATTTCACCATTTCATCTTGAAATTTTAGAAGTCAGCATAATTTGCTTTTGAATCCTTGAGTTATAGCCAACAACGTGTTTTACCTTTGACCACCAAATCCTAATCAGTTCATCCTCAAGTCTGAGTGAATGCTTCCACCAAATTTGAAGAAATTCCCTCAAGATGTTCCTGATGTATTATGATCGCAAGGAAAGGGGCCGATGTACAAACAACCCAAAATCATAATGCTTTCACCAAGAGCTGGTGACAGAAAACTCGTCCTGCTTCACAGATCTTTGCTCCTGTTAATGGATTCATCAAGGTGGCGTCTAAAACCAATTCAAGTAATGATTGGAAAGGACCCTAAACTTTGAATAAAGAACGCATCTAGTGCAGGCAATGTTAAAGAAATCCTTTTGCAAATGTCACAACTACTGTCACTATACATTAAAGTCAAAAAAGAACAAGCCTCAAAGCCTTGCTAGGTCTTCTTCGCTATTGTAAACAACAACAACCTTCAAGGAGCAATCTACCACACTGAAAATGTAAAGTTTTTCCAAGGACTTGGATCATGCAGTGAGGCAGCCCTGATAGATTTTTTTAGGGTGAATTGACCATTTTAATGACAGCGCTCGCCTCCCTGCAAGTAAATATTTCACCACAACAATTACAGCTGTAACTACTTCACTTAGCTCGCCTACGACAACTATGATTTGGTTTCAAGAAATACAAGCACTCTAGAGAATTTATTTTCCCCTATTGTGAAATAACACTGAGAATGAACTGGTAACGCAGCTACTTTTAAAATAGCCTCTTGCTCTTGGAGACGCTCATATGGATCCTGCTGCTGTTTGATGCAGCAGGTATTCAATAAACTCAGAGGAGAGACTCCTACAAACAGCTGGAAGCGACAACGAGACCTCATCAGCTGTTAACATTTTGTCAACAACCGAGGCAGCTTCTTTAAGGTGAGTCTTATTAAACTGACCTGTTACAGTCTCTGTTGCTATTAAGTTTGATTTCCATGCACATTTCAGTTTGTAGTAGATAAGAAAAGTCAACGAGAATTCTGTTTTTTGTTATTTTGGTGGCAAATTGTGCTTTTTGCGCTCTCTGTAATGTTTTTGCATTTCATACTCCGAGCACATCACTTGTACATGGAAGTCCATTAATGCAACGACATGCAGGTCAGACTTGTGTCCAGTTAAAGGTAAACTGTTTCTAGGTCTGACCTAGTAAGACTGGTGTTGTAACTTTTACATAAGGGAGACCAGGTCGTTCATTCAGCCAACAGTCTGTCAGATTCATGGAAAAGAGGGCATCTCTGAAAGGGACTTTAGGCTCTGCTTTGGCACAACACTTCACAAGCTAATCTCAGCCAGCTAATGTTCTCACAAAGACAATTCTAACACGCCAATGTTTAACAGATATAATGTTCATCATATATACAGTCTTCACATAGTATGTTATCTTGCTAACATTGATTAATTACCTCTAAATACAAAGTCCAGCTCATTCTGATGGGAATGCCATTAGTAGTCACAAAGCAAAGTGCACAGATTAGGGTTCAGTCTCTTGGGATCATGAATGCTCGTGCAGAGTTTCAAAGCAATTTTTCAGATATTACATATACCTAATATTTGGGGAGAGTTTCTGGAAGATAAAACACGACTTTGTGCTACGAATGTAATTCTTTGAAGCTTCATAAATTCAGTTCATTAAAATGGCCCCTGATAAAATATATATGTGTGTGTGTGTATATATATATATATATATATATATATGTAAAGAAGTGTGGGGCAAAAAGTGACCTCCAGAGAGAAATCTAATTTCTTTAGCTGATTAGAAGAGGGACAGCAAAAAAGCTGAAAAGAGGAAAAAGAGGCCCCTGGAGTCTCGTAAACAGAGTCCATAAATTACGGACACAGAAAGCTTGTTAGTGCTGAGCTTTTAATGACATGATAAGCTTGCTCAATTCCTTGAAAAGATGACCAGTAAACTGACTGAAGAATGAGAGGAAAGAGGGACTTTGGTCAACATTGGGCCCCACTTGTCTCTTTAAAAATGCTACTTTGTCAGCATGCAGCTGCTTGAACAACAGATGCAGCGCGTCATTCCACACTCTTAGATAATCAGCAGAGATGGCAAACATGGACAAGCTCATCCAACACATCGGAGACTTTGGGCCTTTCCAGAAGAGGATTGTCGCGCTCGGCTCATTGCCGTTGATATTTTTTGCTTTTGTACTTGTTGGTGTTGTTTTCATAGGGCACACTCCGGATCACTGGTGCTGGAGTCCTGGAGCCGAGCGCCTGCGGGAGGAATGCGGCTGGACGGATGTCGAAGTGCAGAAAGTGACTGTTCCTCGCTCTGGACAGTCGGGTTCCTTCAGCAGATGTGAGAGATTTGCAGTGGACTGGAGCAAAAGCCAGAACAAATGCCATGAACTCGACTGGTGGCAGACTTCTAATGCAACCCAGCTAGTGCCATGTGGGAGCAGGTGGATGTTTGACAACAGCCACAGCACCACTGTTTCTGAGGTGGGTACAGTTTGTTCAATCTTGCTACAAAAACTGTGTTAAAAGTCAGAAATAGGAGGCTGCTATCAGTAGATAATTCATCTATAAATACACTCTGCAGTTGCTCTTGTGGTAGGCTTTAATCTTTTGACTGCCTACTTAAGATGAAACTTGCTGCAACACATCAGTTAATGTTCATGAGATATTGTTCATATGTGTCACATGGACCTGATCTGTAGCTGAAAACAACAAACTGTGTTGCAATGACTATTTTTAGAGAAAACGTACATTTTTTGTCACTTTTACTTCAAAATTTGGCTCTTTTTTTTTTTTTTTTTTTTTTTGAAGTTGGCTGAACATTTGTGTTTCTGGAACTTCACAACCACAAGAACAGCTCTGCTAATTTTGGTTCTGGATGAAATGTCTTCCCGCCTAGTTTTCACTGGTCTGTGGGAAAGCCTGGCTCGCTGATCTGAATCAGGTTTCCCTGGCATGTGGATTTTTTGTTGGAGCTTTTATCAATGGCTACCTGGCAGACAGGTTAGTTATGCACCTATAAGTATCAACCTTTTTTTCTTTCTACCAACATACAGGTTGCAACAGTAACAAACACTCCTTGGTCTTTTCACAGGTTTGGCAGGAAGCCGTGCTTCATTGCATCGATGCTGGGCATGGGTATTTCAGGTGTGGGGGTCATGCTGTCACCGTGGTACCCGCTGCTCCTCACCTTTCGCTTTGTGCAAGGGTTTTGCGGAAAGGGAGCATGGATAGCAAGCTACGTACTCGGTAAGTTTAAGCATCAGAATACATACCAGTGACTGAGGTGACCTTCCCTTGTTTGTACAGCTGGTGCAGATAAAATCCAGCTAGCACACTTGGGATTTTATTCACCGGAAAGATCAAACAGCAATATGTATCCATGAACAGCAACGTGGAAATTATACAACAAAAAACGATTGTTTCCCTTTAATGCATCAAATACAAACCGCAATGAAGGACAACAGCGAAAGTGCAAAGTTCAGTTCTATTAATAAAATCCCAATCAGTAGCACGATGAAAGATAACAGAGAAACTTTTACTTTCCTTGATAGTTCGTAACACGTCGTTCAAAAGTAATCTCAAGTTTCAACGAAAAACTTGCTAACGGGCTAAACTGCAAGAAAAGAAAGATCCCCTCCATCAATACTTAATATATCGATCCAAAATTTCATGGATGCCATTTACAGTTTATGATAAGAAAGTTTCAAGAAAATTAGAGGCATTATTTACCCCTTCTGCTGTTTTCTTCGCAACAGTAAACAACAACAACCTCCGAGCAACAACATACCACACTGAAAATTTCAGCGTACAGTAAGGCAGCCTTGCTAGTTTTTTCAGTGCAGTATCTTTTTTTACCCACAATGCTCATCTTTCTGCAAGTAAATGTTCCTCCACAACACTGAAGGAACACCAAAGCTACATCCTGCCCTTAGCCCCGCCCACGACGACTGTGATTGGTTTAAAGAAATACAAGCAACCCAGAGCATTTTTTCCCCCCCAAAAAACATTATTATTTTATCGACCAGGCCTGATATGACAAATATACATGGATGAAGTTAGCTCGTCTGCTAAACACGCTCTCTTCTTTTGCCCAGTGATTGAGTTCTTTGGCTCCGACAACAGGAAATTTGTGTCCATGGTAAGTCGGACTTTCTACTCCATGGGAATGGTCATCCTGCCTGGTCTGGCTTACTATCTGTCCTCCTGGAGGACTCTGCAGCTGGCCATGAGTCTTCCCTGCCTCCTGTTTATCTCATACCACTGGTACGAACACATTTTGTCGCACATATGCCAGGTTTAGTTTCTGCCTTCATGAAAGCACCAATGTTGATTCCAAATCTAATACAAAGATGTGTCTGCTTTTAAAGGCTTGTTCCCGAATCTCCACGCTGGCTGTTTTCACAAAACAGAGCCGGAGAGGCCATGAAAATTGTTGCAAACATCGCAAAATGCAATGGGAGATGTTTGCCACAAAATCTTCCAGAGGTACAGCAATATTTTTGAAATATTGAGAGTAGTGATAATTGTAGGAGTTGTGATTAGCATCAGGCAAAATCTGGAAATCGAATTTACCAAGTGTTCATTATGATATTTTTCAGATAACTGTCTTGGAGGAAAAGAAGGAGGTACACCCGGTATCATTTCTGGACTTGTTTAGGACGCCGGTTATAAGAAAAAACACAGTAATTCTAACTTATGCCTGGTAAGTCACGTTGATGTGAGTTATTGTGATTTTATATGGTTGTTATACACTACATGATGCTAACACACCATATGGATTTATGTGATGTTCCTCTGTTCCAGGTTTACGAGCACTGTTGTGTTTCAAGGCCTGGTCCTGCGTCTGGGGATCACAGGCGGCAATCTCTTCTTGGATTTCTTCATCTCTGCTGTGGTGGAGCTTCCCACCGGCTTCATCTTCTATCTGCTGGTTGACAGAGTCGGTCGACGCTCTCTAATGGCCTTCGCTAACCTCACTGCTGGCGTAGCCTGCCTCGTCGTCCCCTTCCTGTCCACTGGTAGGTGCAGCTGTAGCTTCATGGCTGGTAAAGGTAGAATGAATGAATAAAATAGAAATGATGCTTCTACTTGGACCCTGTTTTCATTCTTCTGTCTTCCCTGCAGATTTTTCCCGTTCAAGAAAGTTAATTGCAATCATCGGGAGGCTTGCTGTCGCCATCGGATTCGAGACTGTGAACTTTGCAAACACAGAGATGTACCCGACACCTCTGAGGTGTGAAACCATGTAGCGCTGATGGATATGGATGTTTTAAAATGTGCTGTGAAAGATAATAAGCAAGTTGTACTGGATGTGCACATCCGACACAAACACGGAGAGAGGAAAAGTGTTTCTGCCGACGCAAGATTTAAGAGGATATTCAAATCAAAGGGAAAAAGCAGCTTCTGCAGTTGAGGAGACAAAACAAACATTTATACCGACTGCAAGTACCAGCAAGTACACTGGAACCAGATTTTACTGGAAATATAAAATGGAAACAACAACAAAACACTCATCTTTACTACACACACCTTTCATTTTTAAAATCTGATTTCCATGTATATTTGTTCAGTCTGTGAACCTGTTTGTTCCAGACCTCAACAAGTATTTCATGGATTGCTATCAAGTTTTTACACTGATGGTTCCTCAATGACTTTATCTCATACGACTAGACACATTGCCATGATATGTGGTGAACACATTAATGCTCTCCTCATTTTTCAATGAAATAACTTTGGTAATCCAACAACTCCCTCATCAGGCTTCATTTTCCAGTTTAAACTAGTCTAGGTGGTTAGTTTATGACCATATATGTGTAAATCTACAGACAGTTCCATCAGCCTCAGCTGTGAAATGGAATTAGTGCTCGTTAATGTTAGCATGCCAACATGCAAAACCAGATACTTCTTTTAAAACACAAAATTAGCTCCTATATAATAGCCGCCAACTTTAAATGACACACATGTAATGGAAGCTAATAGGCTAAGCAGAAAAATACCTTAAATATATCAAATCTGTAATTTGACACGATAAAATTAATCTATTACTGAAATGGTCGTAATGTTCTAACAAAATACCTGTAAAAACTTGAGAAAAACAAATAGTAAAACAGAAACTGTTCTTCTTTTAAGTTTAACATGTAAATTATTACTTTTTTGGAGGGATTTCACTAAAACAGGAGACATCTGCAAATGAACAGCAAATTGGTCTGAAAAAGTCAAATATGTTGAAAATCAATGTCGAGTTTAGAACCAAGCATACATAAAAAATCAATTCTGTTTGACTTCATACCAGCTTCATTTTCATTGTCTTTCTGACAGGAATCTGGGTCTGTCAGTGTGTTCATCAGCGAGCGACATGGGAGCAATCGTGGCCCCGTTCCTGCTCTACAGACTGGCCAGTATCTGGATGGAGCTGCCTCTTATTCTTTATGGTGAGTCTTAAAACTCTCTTCTACCTGCCACCATTCATTTGAATATATTTGGTTGTTTAAATAGAATCCAAAGATGCTAATTTGACATATCCTTTGAGCTCTGAGAATAAAAAAAACCTGCCATATTTGCTGCAGGTGTGATGTCGGTGCTGTACAGTGCACTGGTGACGATGTTGCCTGAGATGAGCGGAGTCGCGCTGCCAGAGACTATCGAGGATGTGGAGAATTTGAAAGGGTAACTGGGTTTTACTGAAATTACACGATGAAATCTACGTTTGTCACTATTAAGCGACATTCTAATCCACAGCAGATGCTATTGGGTGGTAAGAGTAACAATGACATCCTAAAAATGATGGGTGGCCACAAAACAACGACAGCTCCTTGTTTTCCAAAAAATCTTAAAGATAATAGAAAAGAGAAAGCTAATGCAAGAAAAAGTCAAAACTGGAAGAGCAGAAAGATTCATGCTCGAATCCTTAATGCTTCTTTTTGTGTGTTTGTGTTTTTTCTGACAGGAAGGCAGAAAAATCAAAGGAGGGAAACGTCTTGATGATCTGATGAAAGCCTTGAAGAGCAGGAACATTAGTGGATTATTTAGAGATGCTCTGTGTTTACGCTGCACACGATGTCCTATTGTCTCCCGCTCATTACTGGAAGAACAACTGTTATCACACACTTGTGACATTATTATGGGGTGTTGACTGGTGATTTGCACTGGGAGGGAATGAAGCACATCTTTGCACCTCTCACCTCAACAGTGCCAATTTTCAGCTCTGAAAGTTATTTATATCTAGACTGTGCGATATCAACAGCAGAAATCTGTCTGATGTTTTCATTGCCTTTTGGTTTTATTTACAGTTGTGAACTAAAGTCAAGATAAACGTGTAAAGATCACGTATATCATGGCAGTCTTAAGTTTCCAATGACTCCTATGACTCCTCAGTTTCTTTGATGGAATCACTGCTTTTGTCACAAAAAAGGTGGATGTAAACTTTTGTCTACAGCTGTATGTCTGTTACTTGGCAGGAGAGCTTGAAAACCCATTTTAAAGCAACTGGTAGCAAATGGTTGGTCTTTTTTTCTACAGATGCACATTCAATTTGAATTTCACCACCATGTGGTCGTTTATAACACACTTTATATTTGGATTCTTGAAGAATAAGTTAGGCGACATTTTCTTGTTGTCAACAAATCCGAGGAAAAGAATCTTATATAGTTTATACCTCTGTGTCACAGAGCTGCTTTGTTCTCTAAGAGCCATTAAAAACCCATCAGTGGGGCACACAGAGGTAAACACTGACATGCTCCTTTGTTAAGCTGTATTTTATTTTGAGTCAGTGCTGCTGCACTAGTTCACAGTATCTGCAAATAAAAATACTCCAAAACAAATGCACTATTCTCTCCAGTTTGAGTAACACTCGCTTTAAACTGCAGCTGTTTTATGAAATGATTAATGATTTAAAAAATTGAAAGTATGCATCCACCACCTGTTTTTAAAGGAAGTCCAGATTAATCCTCAACTGTAATGCCTAGAGGGACACTGATTTTCTTCAAGGGAAATATGGCTGTTTATTTTAATTTTATTTTTAATATTTTCTCTGTTTATTACACTGCTTTTCAAATTTCATCCAGCCTCCACCAAACTTCCTAAATGCAACCAATGTTACTGTTTCCCCCCCAATTAGATGCAGTCCTTCAGAAATCATGGCCACATCAGTCACTTTGGTGCAGACCTGGATTTGTATGTTGTTTTATCATTTTTAAACTGCTTTTCGTTTATTTAAAAAAATGGAAAAATGTTGAAGATTATGTAACCTTGACGGGAGTTATGCTCTCTGAAGTGCAAATAAAATCTGAATCAGAATTATGCTGATGGACTGCAGCCTTGTATGTGTTTCTCAAATGGACCATCATATTAGAAACTACAATATTTTTCCCACTGAAGGACCTTCTCTGCATATCCCAACATCCAGACAACAATACCCTTGATTGTTTGCTTTTTTAAAATGCTATACTGTATATCTAATTGAGGGTTGTTTTTGTTGAGGCTTTTGTTCCATTGTAGGTTTACCCAGAAAGCCTTCAGAGCAGCCAACAAAAGCTGCCCCACATACATAGCGCTGACTGAATGGGAAGACATGTAACCATAAATTGTGCTGAAAATCACTGGTATGCATGAGAAGTAGGATTCCCTCAAGCGTAAATACCCGTGTCGCCGCGGAAAGGAGGATGGAAATCTCTCCTGGTGACAGTGAAAATGTTTCTGGGACTGCTGCACGCTGTCAGCATCGTGCTCATAAAAATATATTCTGAATAATCAAATCCTGCACTGTGAGAAACTCAAGTGAAAATGTCAGATTGAACTTGGCAGTGGACTAGAAAGATGGGAATCACTTGCTTGTGTCAGATGTATGATTAGGAAACAGTTTGCCTCACATAACAAAGATGCACTGACCTGTGAAATGAGGGCAGAGGGGTGTGGGGGCTTAAAGAGGGGATGAGGATGTGAGGATAAAGTAGGCAATTATGTTTAAGGACTCGCTGCAGAGGACAATGAGTTTATAACGAATGGGGGATAGATTGAAGAAGGGGCGGGGTCCCGACAGACGCAACGCCCAGGACACATTTTCTCAACTTTTCTGTCACAGGATATTTCTTTCTGTCTTTTTTTTCTGGAGGAATTTTGCACAAGCAAGTTGAGACTCAAACTTTTTAGGTGAAAAGTTGAAAAAATGCCAGAGGAGGAAGAACGAGAGAAACTGGCCAAAGTCATCAGACAGTGGAACAACAACAGACTGGACCTGTTTGAAATCAGCCAACCTGATGAGGTGGGTTGTAGACATGATCAATAAATCACACAGAACGTCTGTAACCTTCGATTTTGTACTTTCCACCAAGCTGCTTTCACCATCCAACGACATTTAATTACTGCTGTAATGTACTTTATTATTGTTACCTGAATGCTATTTTAGTGCTAAAATTAGTTAAATTAAACTAGCCGACTGACAGAGAAATAATCTTCAACGATTTAGATAGTTAGTTTTGCAACTTTTCAAGGAAAAAAAGTGTAAACTTGACCAGATTTTCAGGTTCTAGCTTCTGAAGTGGTAGGATGTGCTGGTGACATGCTGCTGCCACGCTAAAGAAATAAACGTTGCTTGCATAAAGTACAACAGTATAATTTTACAGTCACACATTGTAAATGAAAGATTACAATTTTTTAAAATACAGTTTTTTATGTGGATTTTTTGAATATATTTGTTTTACATTTAAAGTGTAAAATTAATGCTTTTTGTCTGTGGTTGGAATAGATAATAAAATCTGTAAAATAAATTAGAACACATTTTTTAAAAAAATCTGTAGTATAGACAATTTTTCTTCCAAAGCACGGCAAAAATCTGAAAACAATATTTTTTGCTGTTATTTTACTGTCAAGCGTTGTAAAAGAACAAATAACTGTTTATTAAAATCCAGATTTTTGATGCAGATGTTATTTATAGTTTTGTAACTTGTAATTTCATGTTTTTCTGTGATGTTACAAGTTATTATTTGTAAGTAAAGGAAATATTTATTATAACTGTAATTTTCTACAAAGACTACAATTAAAAACAGTTAAAAACATAAACTTTTTTACAGCGTACATCCTCCATGCCCCTCTAATTTGGCATGTGGTGCTCCACAGTTTGAGCATCTCCTGGTTTGAGGCTCTGTTTTGTTTTTGTGTTGCATCTGTTTGCTCGTGGGTCTCTGTTTGGATTTTGTTTGTAAGGCTCTAATCTAAAAATATGGACTAAACTGTTTTGGAATCTTACATCAGGTTAGGTGCTGGTGCGGTGAGATTCAGAATAGGGATCCTTCATAGGACCCTGAAAATGCTAAAGCCGGCCTTGGTAATGAAATACACATTTAGTTTTGGCTCACGCTGTGCTGCCATAGTTTCTATTTGTCTGTGTTCCAGTCAGCCCTCAACTAAACATGAATGTTCTTAACCTGAGCTGCCAAACGACTCCCAACTACTAATCTCATCAAACAGATTTCCTCTCATAGTATCGACTGCATTTCTGTTTTTAAGTTCAGATTTAAAGCTCGGTAAACGGTTTATTGTTTGGTTTAATACAAGTAGGAAGCGCAGCAGGAAAATCTCTCAGGGACATTTTAAAAGCTTTCTAAATTCCTGAATCCACTGCAGCACTTTCTAAAGAGCAGATTGGCCTATTCATTCTCCAAGCCTATTCAGCTCAGTGGTTTCAGAACACTTTAACATAGAGAAGTGTGTTTTTGTACAGAGGAAAAACGAATAAATTGACGGTTGAGAAAACACACTTAAAAACTGTCGCCTGTTTTCTGACAGAACCTGGAGTTTCACGGCGTGATGCGCTTCTACTTCGAGGATCATGTCGGAGGCAACGTTGCCACAAAGTGTCTGCGCGTTTGCAGCAACTCGCCAACTCATGAGGTCATTGAAACTCTCTCAGAGAAATTCAGGCCTGACATGAAAATGCTGACGACTAGTTACTCCCTGTATGAGATCCACACCAACAAAGGTAAGCGCTTTATTCATGATGTTGAATACAGGTTAAAGAAACTGCATTTAGATTATCGTCTGGCGGCTGCTTTGCTTCTTCGATGGACATGTAGGTAATAACTCTCACTATATATTGTTAATGAGGCTATGTAATTGTGGTACTTTGCTTCATTTGTCACAATTTATCAAATTGTTGAAGTTATTTGTCAAGTAAAATGCTGATTTCAGCCTCTAAAACGTAAAGATTTCCTGTTTAAGTATGTTTTTAGGGTAGTAAATTGAATATATATTGAATTTATGCACATATTGAAAACATAACTGCTGCTTGAAAAACAACAAAACATCTAAAATGAACTTGTGATGACTATTTTATCTTGTTTTCTGACATTTTAGAGATGAAACAAGAACTGAAAGCCTTCTGATGTTTACTCAGCATTAAAAAGAATTGTCAATTGCATTTCTAACCAAATATGTAAAAGATCAACACAGTACATGTTGTCCAGCTGTTCCACGCGCAGCTGCATAGCTGATTTAACAATATGCTCTTGCTGTTTTTTATGTGTTCTGTATGTGGAATAAGAACGCAAATTACATCCAGATGAGAAGCCTTTAGTGGTACAACTAAACTGGAACTCGGACAACAGAGAGGGACGTTTTGTGCTGAAGAAAGACAAGGACAGTTTGGAGGTAACCCCAAAATCCACAATACCTTGAATTTTGAAGTAATATGCTAATCGGCCGATGATTTCAGGTGCAGTTTTATACTTCTTCCACCACATATAACTTATTTATACTCTGTTTATGTGTTGAAACAATAAAGGAAAACTGTCATGAGAAACAGAAAGGAGGCGTGATCCAAAACTTTAAGAGGACGCTGTCAAGAAAAGGAAAGAAGAAAGAGAAAACTAACGGGGCTGACAAGGTGTCAGAGGATGAGAGCGGGTAAAATCTTTCATTATTTTTCAGACTACTAGTCACTGGCTTACTGTACCTAACCATCAAAATAACATTCCCTCCTTTTAAATTAATATCCAGGTCAGCTGAGAATCTACTGAACAACAACAGCATTTGTTTGTGTAGCCCTGAGACACAACAACATTGCACAGAATGTAAAAGGCAGCAGAAGCAGGCTGCTGTGGGTAAGTTATCGTAAACAGTACAGTGGAGTGCATGAACATAACTGTGTGTTTTCAGTACACACAGGACAACATATTTAAGTTTTAAGGTCAACATTATATAACATAAATCAAATAATGATTTAATGCAAGCTGCATTTCTCTGTTTGTTTCATCCTGACTTTTCAGATCAACCTGGATTACCAGTTGGAATCAAATTCTGTGATCACTGTGAGTATGAAACAAACAAACAAAAAAGCTTTCCTTCCACTGTGATATTTTTTAGTTTGATACATGCCAGCTGTGAGTTCACTGCCTTCCCTTCTCATAATGTCCTCCTGCCCCCTGCTGGCGTGTTTACATTTCAGCTGAGGAGCCCTTCCTGTCTGCAGTCATAAATTACACCAACAGCTCCACGGTTCATTTCAAGCTCTCACCTGCGTACATCCTCTATGCCGCCGGCCGGTTCGCTCTGCGGCGCCATCGCAGCCGAAGCTCTCCGCCCTCAGGACGCACGCACGGTGTAACCTCCATCACCAACAAAATGGTGGCCATGACAGCGAAGGTCATCCAGGCAAGTCCGGGAAAACTTGTGCTACATCTGCAAGGGCGAAAGTGAATCACAACATGAGAAAATAGTCAAATAAGCTGTCCAGAAATCACTTTTCAGATACTAACACTGACAAGTTGTCACACCTTTGACATCCGCAAAATATCTAGACACTCGAACTTACACAAGCCTGTCTTTCAAACAACAAGTCAGCAATGTTATCTTTAATCTAAATAATATTATAAGCATCAGGCACCAGTTGTTGCCATCTGCAGCAAAGCTTTTTTGTGCACACTTTGCTTTTCCTCATCTGTCTTACTGCAGTACAACCTGGTCAAAGGCAGGTGTGACTGCACTCAAGCTTGTGTAATCGCTCTATAAACAAATCCATAAAGTACTAAATAATAGCAGTCAAGCAATCATCATCGCTGCAATATCCTGAGAACATACAATTTCCTCAATTTTGAGAGCTTTCTACTGTGCTCAGACGCACGCCTGATGTTTAAATTAAGCTGATGGGGAACCGCAATTCAGAAAAACAGCCTTCAATCAGTCTGCTTTCTCAGGAAGCTTTGCGCCGTTGAAAACTGGCCTCAGGCTTCATGACAAGTCAGCAAAGAGGTGTCAGCACCAATAACTGTCTCATACTTATGGCATTTACCACACTGATACAATAATCATCTTTGACATATTTCGTTGTTCTATGTAGTTCGATGGTTGTTGTGGTTTTTTTGTCTGTAGGACAACAGATGTAAATGAGCTGCTAGCTAACTCTGCTGAAGTATAACTGTGCGTCATCAGAGCAAAAAGTCCTGTCTGCAGATGTTCTGTAAGTGTACACGACGCTGCTATGTGTGTTGTATCTGCCTTTGCAGAGGCAGCAGACCATCGCCGGGGCTCTCGCCTTCTGGATGGCCAACGCCTCTGAGCTGCTAAACTTCCTCAAGCATGACAAAGACCTCGGCCCACTGACACAGCAGGGCCAGCTGGACCTGTCCCACCTGGTTCATAAAGCCTACAGGTACAGATTGCAGACCAGCACGCGCTCAACGGATCATCCCAAAACCTCAACGTGGACCGATCAATAGATTAGATGTCAGCTAGTACATTAATTGCCAGCTAAGTTGATTATGATTTTTTTTTTTTTTTTTTTTTAAATAAGCTAATAAAGTGATTCTCTTTGGATTGTGGGCAAAATAAGACATTTGAGGATGTCTTGTTGGGCTTCAGGAAACACTGAAAGATATTTTCAGAACATTTTTAGAGACCAAACAACTAATCAATAAATCCAAAAATAAGCAATAGATTAACAGTTTTTAGTTGCAGTCCTGTGTCACTTTATCGAGCAGTTTTCCTCCTACTTTGTACACATTGTCAATAGATGTGTTTATAAATCTGACAATAATAATTTACTTACTCCATGTACACACGTTTATATATATATATATATATATGAGAATTTTGACTACAGAAAAGTCAAAAGTGTCTGAAATGTGTGAAAAAATGTTTATACAAGAATAAAATGAGCAGAATCTGATGTATTTTCTGCATATTTGTACCATATTTTGTTTTTATTCCCCAAAGTTACCTGCTTCAGTGTCTACAGAATGAGCTGAGGAAACATTTGCCAACTTTTCTGATCGATCCTGAGCAACACGGTCCGCTGCCAGCTGGTATAGGTACATATTTGATTATTCACTTCATAAAGTCGGCAGATATAATTATATTCAGTACATTAGCCTTGGAAGAGCTGTGAAGTTTCCAAACACCTTCTTTTGTTGTGTCGTGACAGAGATGGTGCTAAACACCCTGATGAACGCCATGTCTCTGCTGCGCCGCTGTCGGGTCAACCCAGCCCTCACCATCCAGCTCTTCTCCCAGCTCTTCCATTTCATCAGCGCCTGGCTCTTCAACCAGCTCATGAGCCCGGAGGCCAGCGCTCCAGGCCTGCGCTCCCACTACTGGGGGGCTGCTCTCCGCCAGAGGCTCACCACCATCGAAGCCTGGGCAGAGCGGCAAGGTCTGGAGCTGGCTGCCGACTGCCACTTGGGACACATCATCCAGGTATGTAGCTACCTGCAGTGCATGTCAGAATACAGGAAAAGCAAGATTTAATAAGAAATAGGTGATCGGCGTCTTATACCACCCAAATGCTACAAGTTTCTACCTCAAAAAATAAACTAAATCTGAATCAAGTGCTTTCTCTCCAACTATTTTATGTCTTTTTTGGTGAAATAATACATTTCTGACCTCTGAGATTTCATTTACAGTGTCAGAGCACACATTCTATTTGGTACAAGCTGTTAAAATAGCTTTGCCTGCCTGTTTCTAGGCAACCACGCTCCTGACCATGAATAAGTACTCAACGCAGGACGCGAAGGACATCCAGAGTACCTGTTTCAAGTTGAACTCACTGCAGCTGCAGACGTTGCTCGCCGGCTACCTCTATGCAACCAATGAGCCTCACATCCCCCCTGTGAGTACTCTGAGCCTGTTCTTCCACTCCATTCATACTCGCAAAGCCAAAGAGATTTTTGACAGCAAAAAGGAAAAAAGGCTGTAGAAATACTGGCGCAACTGATTATACCGAATATTTTGGGTATTTAAGGGCCATTTGGTGTCAAACACAGACATAAGCTTAAGGTTTGCAGTGAGAGCTTGTGAAGGGAGCAGGAGCTTCAGCAGAATATATTTAACGGTATGAATAATTAACAAAGATTAATAATATCTGAAGAATAGTAAAGTGAGTTGTCATTTTACCTTATTGCTTTTGGGCGTGACATATTTCTCTAATATCCTGCTGAATGTGAGGTGTGGAGAACAATGCTTGCTGTGAATATCCGTCCCATATGTGACAAAAAGCAATATCAAACCTCTCACTGAGACAACAGGGAGGTTATTTTGTAAATGTGCAGCGTACAACTACCTACTGAGACTCCAATATAGGCTGGGATTGTAATAACCCAACAGAAAAACATCTTTTCCATGAAAAAAAAGCAAAACAAATGCAACCACAACCTGGCCAGGAATATGCTGCCAACCCAAATTTGTCTCTAACACCTAAATCCAAAGATCAGTGCTTGTATTTTATCACTATCAATATCAAAAGCATGAAAGCATCACACATCAGCCAAAGCAGCTTCAGTTTGTGCTTTTTATGAGCATTTGAGATTTGCAATCGCTATAAACCATAAAGTTCTTTAACAATACATACCACTAGTTTGAATCAGGCACCTCTTTTATCAATCACAACCAAAGTTCACAGACTTTTAAAATGTATAACTAACCAATATTTATCTGCTTTAACATCTGTTGCATCCATTTATATTCATACTTGGCTTGTGTTGCACATAAACAACCAAGAGATGCATTTATTTCTGTTTGTTTGAATG
This sequence comes from Stegastes partitus, assembly GCF_000690725.1. Lineage (NCBI taxonomy): Eukaryota > Metazoa > Chordata > Actinopteri > Pomacentridae > Stegastes > Stegastes partitus. Next base: position 23,540 of record NW_007581383.1, on the reverse strand, counting down.
AGATAACACAGACACAGCAATGACTTTTGTTTTAAAACATTTTAAAGAAGTGCTATTTCAGCCACTTGCAAGACCATTTGCATGTATATTAGTAAGAAAAAACAAGAAACACGATTTATTGCAGGATTTTAGTGTTAGGGTGAGTTAGTTGGAGGCTATTAAACAGTAAAAATAATTGAGGACAAATTAGCTGTTGTGTTACTTAAAAAAAAAAAAAAAAAGACTACAAATTTAATACAAAATAGCAAACACTTACTTACACAAAATCATAAATTCAGCTGTTATGACCAAAACAGAGCAGCGTTAGCCGCCTCTTTATGCTAGCAGCCGCATGAAGCTAGCTTCGCCTAGCACAGAAACACTAACTGGAAACAAACTACTGTGAAATAAGCCGAAAAAATAAAAACATAGCAGCAAATGCTTACCTTCCTGAAGTAAAACACTGAGCAATACCCCCAAGCTGTCCTCGACAGAACATAAACATCCAGAATCCGAAGTAAAGTTACCATCCGTGTCTGTTGATGTGAAAGGCTAGCCGGCTAACCAGCGGCTAACGGAACGAGCCTTCTGCGGCTTCAACTTAAATGTGCCGCTCTCTGAATTTAGTGTCAAATATTTCTCCCACTTTGTCTGTTACAGTACTACTAAGGTGCACACTGCAGGTATTACTTCGAGCAGTACTGCAACAAAAACATGGGAAAGCAGGCAAAAAAATAATAGCACAGCAACTTTAAACTGCACTTGTGAAGTTGTCTCCATCCCTATTGCCATGGCTACTGTAGCCATGGCAACTACAACTGCCACCACTACTGCCTCCGTACATACAACTACCTATTTTAAAATATATATCCTAATGTAAAATACATGAAGGCATAAATATTCACCGTCCTCCAGTCTGTATGTAGTAGATTCACCTTGGATTGTAATTACAGCGTTGAGTCTGAGCGGACAGGCCTCAGTCAGCCGTACACATCTGGACAATTTTACACCATTCTTCTTTGCAAAACTGTTCAAGCTCAATCAGGGCTGTTTTCCAGTCCAGCCATAAATTCTCAGTTGGATTAAGCTCTGGCCTCTGACTCCATAATATTCATATTGTTTGCATCGGGTCATTCTCATCCCGAAAAACAAATGTTCTCCCAGGTTGCAGTTCTCTTGCAGACTGTAACAAGCTGTCCTGCCATACTTTCTTATACTTTGCATTCATTTTACTGTGTACCTTCACAAACCTTCAAGGGCCTGCGACTGAGAAGCATCCCTGCACTATAATGCTGCCACCACCATGCTTTATGGTGGAGATGGTGTGTTTGGTGTTTGGTCGTCTGATGCCGAAAAAATCTCCATTTTGGTCTCACCAGATATCTGTGCCACTCTCCCATTCAGTTCTGACTGATTAAGAACCCTTGTTGTTTACGCAGTCTCTCCCATCTCAGCCGCTCAGGGTTGTAACTCAATCAGAGGACTCGTAGACGTCTTGGTGGCCTCACTCACTTGTATCTTTCTTAGACGGTTTTTGAGGACGGCCTGCTCGAGGCAGATTTATGCCATATTCCTTCCATTCTTGCTGATGGATTTATCTGCGCCCCAGGGGATATTCAGTGACTTGGAAATTTTCTTGTATCCATCATTAGACCTGTGCTTTTCAATAACCTTTTCACTAAGCTGCTTGGGGTGTTCTTTAGTCCTCATGGTATACTTATAGTCAGGAGTACTGATTCACCGATCACTAGAACTTCAAGATACACGTGTCTTTATTCTACAATAACTCGAAACTCGAGAAAGGAAACTAAAACTTCAGTAAAAGGAACTCAGGAAAGCTTCACTGATAACAAGACACGTAAGTGACTGAGCCATCCTGATTTCATATCATTCCAAGTGCTGGGGAGCTGCAGTTAGATATATAATTGGGAGAGTGGCCATAAAGGGCCTTAAATACAATCTTAAACTCTATCCTACAACATAGTGGGAGCCAGTGTAAAGACACTGAAACAGTGGTGACTCGATTACCTCTCTTGGTTCTGGTTAAAAGTCTGGCAGCAGAGTTCTGTCCAGTCAGTCAATACATTTTTGGTTCAGGCAGGTAAAAAGTGCATAAAATGCTCTCTGTGTCTTCAAAACTTAAGATGGATTGCATATTTTTATGATCAAACCACACCCCAAGATTTTTTTGCAACAGGCTATGGCTTATATCTATACTGTATTTACAATTAGCCTACAGGAGTTAAATAAATGTCGTGCAAGTTCAGTTTTAATGCAATAGAAGTAAAGTATTAAGTAGCACAAAATGCAACAACTCAAGCAACACAAGTATGGCTATTCACTGTAACTACAATGTCTGCTTCAACCTGTTTATTACGACTGTCTCTACAGCTGGTACTACCACTGGCTTTATAGGGTCGTTGTTATAATATTACTTTAGTGTCACGCTTTCACATTTTGCTGCGTCTGCATGGAGGTGAGAGTTCAGGATCATCTTCAGGAGTCGCAGCAGGCAGATCGGATGAACCTCCCCTGAAGCCTTGTCACACGATGACAAATGCCCATCTCCTCTATGCTCTGGATCGACCTTTTCCTGAAATATTTCCGCTGTCCGATCCACTGTCTGTCGTCCTCGCTGCAGGATTTGATCGATGCCGTAGTGGCTGCTGCCGAGGCCTCGGCAGATAACCTGATTCGCAGCGAAGGACGGGACATCCAGCTGGAGGAGAGCCTCGACCTCCACCTGCCCTTCCTGCTGCCGGAGGGAGGATACTCCTGTGACACCGTCAGAGGAATCCCTCAAGGGTTTGCAGAGTTTATGGAGCCAATTTGCCAGAAAGGTAAAAGGATCCTGACTTCATGTGCGAGGGGTGAATGATATTTAAAACCTAACATTAATTCTTGGTTAATTATTTTACATCTTTGTCTCCCAGGTCTCTGCTCTTTGACATCCCAGCTGAACCCTAAAGGTGACTGGATGGTGCACTTCAGTGAATCTGCAGCTTCTGAAGAGAGAACGTACTTGGTAAATAAAACCCTGTATGTGCTGAAATATGCTGTAAGCTCAGGTTAATCATGTTCTTTCTATCTTTGTGAACAGGCAGCACACAGACAGCCAGAGGTTGTGACCATCACACTGAACAAGCCTCTGAACAGTGGGATGGGGGTCAGCATTGTGGCTGCAAAGGTGGCTTTCTAAACTCCCATCAAAATGTTATTTCTTCTTAATTGCACCTATTCAAACATGAAACCACCAGTAAAGTGTTTCAGTGAATGATCAGCGTCTTTCTGTCGTTGCTGCAGGGAGCAGGCCAGGCTAACCTTGGCATCTATGTTAAATCTATTGTGAGGGGCGGACCGGCTGAAATGGTGAGAGATAAAGCCTGTTTGATCCAGCTGAACTCGAGATGTGAAATGATTTTTTTATGAAGCTGCACAAGGAAACTACATCGCGTGTCTCTCTTCTGAGCAGAACGGCAGGTTGACGGCTGGAGATCAGCTGCTCAGCGTGGACGGTCGAAGCCTGGTCGGACTCAGCCAAGAAAGGTAGAAACACAGCAGCCTCGAGCGCAGTTCACAGAGAAAAGACGACGTTTTTATCCTTTTGTAGGGATGAAATGTCTCAACTACAAGATGGCTGCTATGAAATATAGTCCAGATACTCATGGATTCCTAATCATATTGTTGATCTCTGATCTTTCCTCTCGTACCACTGTGAGGTTGTGTTTGTCTCGTCTACAGTTAATCCATTTCAAATTAAAATCATTTAAAACAATGCAAATAGCAAATCACAAAGGCTGCGATTTTATATATAGATCATGTCTGCCCTTTAGCTTTTTTAAAATTATTATTTAACTTGAATGTGTAATGATGCTGCTCTTACTTCAATCTCAGAAGTAGTTTATTAAAAGGTCCTATTAGTTTGAATTTTTCTTAATTATTTGTTATTATTACTTTATTTAACTTAACACAATGACAGCTTTTGTGAGAATTCAAAAGCTGCACAATTTAAAAAGAGATTAAACACAAGTTTGAGGCATTTTGCATCTTTCGGTTCTCATGTTCGGTTCATGTTTTTATTTCTGCTAATAATCCATCACGTTTTACATCTATTGCACATAATTACTGAACTAAAACATTAAAATATATAACATGCAAAATCTTAAATCACAGCACGCAGTATTTCTTTTTCAGAAAATGTTCTAAAACCTTTTTTCAGGCAGACTGCAGGTAGGTGGTTGAGAGTGACGCGTTCTTTACTTTAAAGAGTGTTTCAGTCCAAGGTCGACGTTATCTTTGAGCTTTTCTTGCTTTTCTAACTCATCTTTTGATTCAGGGCAGCAGCGATCATGATGCAAACCGGCCCCGTTGTGACCTTGCAGGTTGCCAAGTTCGGAGCGAGCTACCACGGCCTGGGGGCTCTGCTGAGTGAACCAACTCCAGAAAGAACCACTGGTACGAATACGCCACAAGCCACATCTCTGTGTTTTTTTTCCCTTTGTGCCCTAATTAATACTTCTCGTTGGGTCACAAGGCGATCAAGGCCACGCTAAGCCAAACGGTAAGGCGCTTGTGCTGTACGGTGTCATGGATCCTGGACACTCAGAGCAGCTTCACGGAGGCAGCAGAAGGCAGAAAGACCTGATAATGCAGAGAAACAGACAACTGTATCGCTCCAACCCCAACATGGCCGGTGGGTGCACTAGTGTTCTGATCACTTATTGCTGCTGGGAGCCTACAGCACTCAGCTTTAATGTGAAATACAGTTAAAAGCTTGTGGGTGAGTCATGAGAACAGCTCCAGCACTTTGATTCTTCCTCCTTCTTCCAGCAGACATCGGCCTGGAGGATGAAGATGAACCTGCTGACCCTGTTGTTAGAAGAAACCACAACGCTTCTGTTTCCAGCATCAACCTCTGCACTGATGTGAGGACCCCAGTTTGTGGTGGCGAAACACTAAAGCGGTAGAAATAGAATCAAGAATCATTTGTTGACACCAAGGAGTTCAACTCATTGAGCTCAAAAAATTGGAACTTTTGCCAACTTTCCAAAATATCCACATTGTCAGTGTTTAAAGAGCCCATTTACACGTTTATAATTTTATATCAGGGTCCACTCGGATTTGTTTACATGCTGTAATGTTCAAGAAAAAAAAATTCTTTTTACTTCTTCACTTCTTTTAAATTTCTGTCTGAAACACTCAGTTTTAGCTCCTGTCTCTTTTAAAGCCCCCTCGACCAAAACGGCCAGTTTGCTCTGATGGGTCGGCTGGGTTGACGAAAGCGAGGTGGTTATGTTTTGTAACCCCAACCTTTACATATTGGTCTGTGGCCCGAACAGAATGAGCTCTAGTGTTACAATAATGGCAGACTACGATAAAGCTGCTTGCGCTTTGTTTAAAGGAGTTATGCAAATGCGTTACGTGGTGATGTAAATAAGTAACGGAAGAAAACCCTGGACATCAGACGCGGTGTTTCAGGCAGGTAAGAAGCAGTGTTTTCTGTGAAAGAGAATAACTTTGTAGGTTTACAGACCTTTTTAAAAGGCACAAAAAAGCTATAAAAAGGCAGAAAAAGAAAAACCCAAACAGCATAATATGGGCTCTTTAAAAATACTGTATTTGCCATGGTCTTATTCACACACTGCCAGAAAAGTCTATATTTCCAGAAAAGGCGATTTTTTTTTTCCCGCTCCACTTTTGATGTTTTGGACTGTAGCTTAAACATTTTGTAAGAAAATAAATACAATTTATGATTCTGTTAAACATTCACAGTGAATGGAAAGATGGTGTAATTGTAAAAAATACACTGCTTTTGTGTCACAAATGGACCAATTTTTTGTTTTTGTATTCATATTCAGACACTTCACAGGGAATACTTGACACTTCCGACCCCTAAATCCCAGAACAAGAATGTTTCTGAATCCAGCCGACCGCAGCAAACATTTAAAGTGTCTTTGAGACCTTTGGATGGACAGAGATCCAGTAAGAGGACCTTCATGGTAAGTCCTAATGTCTCTGTAGCAATAAAAGTCAACATTTAGACAAAAATTATTCAAGTGCAGCCAAGTAAATGCTATTAAACGCTCTGTATTCCCTCTAAAGCGCCAAGCCCTGTCGCAGGAGAACTTGTGTATGGACAGTGGAGGCCCCCTGCTGGACAAAAGGCAGAACACGTGGGTGCAGAAGGACCAGGGTGCAAAGCAAACCGCCAGCCACTATTCATCTTTCCCGATTCGCTCGAGCGTTTCCACCCACGACATCCTCTCTGACAGCAGCTCTCCCACAAAACAGCAGCAGGGCAGTCGCACAAGTGGCGCCGGTGTCTGGAGAACCCCCTTCTCACAGCACTCCACACCGACACCTTCAGTCCAGCCGATACGCATCGACATCCCCATAACCAGAGCAGTGAGCACGCAGTCACATCCTCCACTCACCACCTTCCAGAAGATGAGCCAAACTCTGAAAGTCAATGGACAGACACAGAGTCCTCATATATATGCGTGTCCAGTTCCTGCGATTAAGAAGCTACCTCAGCCCTCGCTGTCATCACAGCAGCAGAGAGGAAGCACACAAAGACCACAAGCAGCCAAACCCCAAGTGAGCATCACTCCTACAAAGCACGTCTCCTTCCAAGAGCCTCCCTGTCAGCAGAAGAAGAGCTCAGGCCCAGTGAAGCAGAAAGACCCCCGGGAGCTGCCCGACCCGTGGAGGAGGGAGGCCCAGGAGAAGCTGGAGAAGCAGCAGAGGCTTCAGGTGGTGGAGCTGCTGGAGCAGGAGGTGCAGGAGCTCCAGGCCAAAGCAGAGCGCACGGCGGAGGAGAGCGACCGACTCCGGAAGCTCAGCCTGGAGTGGCAGTTTCAGAAGAGGCTGCAGGAGGTTCAGCAGAGGGGAGAGGATGAAGAGGAGGAGGATGAAGATTTGAACATGATGGTGACGCTGCAGCAGCTGGAGAAAAGAGCTCAGGTGAAGTGCAGCTCACGGGCCGAGGTTAAAGAGAGAATAGAGGCAACGCTTGAGTTTTTTGGGTAGATTTTGAGTTCACAACATCCTGCGTAAGACGGTGATACTAAAGGTGCTTCAATTAGTGGCAAAGAATATCTGGAAAATGTACATATTGAGTCAGGAAATTGCATAAAAGTTTTATCCAAACAACTTATAAAAGCACAAAACATTATGAGCAACACCAGAAGCACACAGGCTCTGATTTTTCCATTTAAATTTACACATATAATAGCTTCTATTATTATATTAGAACGGAATCTGAGATTTAAAAAAATCATTTAGATTTTTGTGTACTTTGCAACCTAATGCTGCAATACGTTATGAAAAATACACCAAAAAGTTACATAATTAAGTGATTAGTAGCTTAAAATGTTACGTTAGAATCGTTTTATGACCTTAGCAGCAAAGATTTTCTAGAAAATGTACATATTAAGTAAGGAAAGCATATAAAACATTTCATCCGTGTGCTTCTGTAACGGTGGATTTTAAAGCAGATATTCAAAAATAAAACACAGTAATCTATATCCAAGTATTTTTTCCATGTTTAGAACAAGAAAAGTCTCAGCGGGAACAACAACAGGGAGTGTAAAGAGCTGGTAAAGCAAGCAGGAGCTCAGCATTCCCCAAACGAAGACAAAACAAAGACAGGTAATAATAAATGAACACATTAAAAAATATAAAAATTTAAGCTGATTTTCTTTTATTCAAAACAGCTTTTGTTCATCTGACATTTCGTTTCCATGTTTTTTGCAGATCAAAAGCCAAGTGGACCAAGTCGGGATGTTCCCAACGTGGCATCAAGAGAGTGAGTTTACAGTTTATGGCACACGAAGCTAAACAGTCAAATTAAATCTGACTGAACACTCGGCTGTTTATGCAGCTTTTTTTTTCTTTTCCATACCATGATGCTTAAATGTCCATGTGCAAGAAAACATCTTAATTCTTTCAAACACTTCAAAAGAATTTGAAAGAACATCCCTGAGTACAACAAATCTGCAGATGACCGTGCATAAATATATTTTAAAAAACAGCACAGGCTGCGTGTGTCCCCATAAGAAACTAAATTCAAGTATTTCTGTTGTGTGTTTGCAGTAATCAGCGGGAGGAAATCAGGAGAGTGTCTGCTCCGGAAAAGCTCACCTTCAAGGAGCGGCAGCATCTCTTTTCTCTGGCGTCCAGTGCGTAAAACAAGCCTAAAACCTTGGAAGCACAAACCTCCGAACAGAAAAAATGTCTAAATAAAGAAATTTAACAATCCGCGAGGAGAACAAATGTACAGCACCACACGAAAAGGCAGCAGGAGAATGCATTTATGGTAGAAATGTGTGACTTAGTCATTTCAAGATCAGTATTGTCTGTTAAAATCATTTTTGGAGATTTGTCAACAGTTTAAACATTGTTTTTCATATTTTCCAGATAATAAACTTTTAATTTAGTAATAGTTAATATTATTTTATGCTTATTTACTGTATAAATCGTTGCTGTATGTTGCTAAACTTCCTTCCATTAAAGTTACTTTGTGCGCTGATAAAACTGCACCACTGCTTTCTCTTGTTCGTGAGTTTCAATGGAACCTCGCCTCAGTCTGCGGATCTCGTTGATCGCGTCGATCCCTGAAATCTTCTTCGTCTTCACCAGGTAGCAGGCCAGCATGGTCCCCGTTCTCCCGTGACCGTGCATACAGTGAACTCCCACGCCCTGACGACAAACAAGGACCGCATATATTTGCTTCAGTCAACTGTAGCAAAGCAAACATCCTGCAGTGAGGAGACAGATATTTGCATTTGTCTTTACAAACAGAGCTGAAATCATTCTCATGTCATAACTGTGTGCTAGCTGAATGTGTTTGGTCTTTAGACTGTTAATGAGACCAAACAAGAAACCATGAGACGTATTTTCTCTCATTTTATGGGACAATTGATGAATTTGTAAATGGGAAAAATAATTGTCAGACAAAATTATGTCAGAAACAAATACAACCAGGTGAGCTTTGTGCAGATCTTGGTGCTGACAGCTTCTGTGAAAGTTGCACAAATAGTATGCAGGCTAGTGTTCTAACTAGAGGTTCACTGATGTGTTTTTGTAGGACTGACAGTGATGCTAATTATTAGTAATCAGGGAGACAGATAACTGATATACATTATAAAATATTTGCTGTCAAAATATAGAAAACCACCAACTCCAACACAATAACTTTGTTGAAATGCTTTTTGTTTTAAAGAGGAACCTTTAAAATCAGAAATCCTTTAAAAACGACACAAATAATGTAAAATGTACGTATATCAGATCCCATCATGATAAATTATTTTAAAGCTTTTCCTCTTGTGGACTTTGGAGGGAGGTTGTGAAATATTTCCTTCCCTGCTACTGCTTCAGGGCTTTCGTGAATGTCAAGTAAACTTGATGCCAGATGTTTTAGGTTACAGTGCTGTGCAACCCCTGGAGAGTTCTGAAAATACTACATAAACATCCATCAAACACAGCTGGCCGGTATCTGAGATCCTACCTCCCCCTTAGAGTTGGCTTCTTCCACGATGGAGAGGAATCTGTCGATCTGACTCGGTGAAGGAGGAGTGAAGTCGACTATCTTGATGTGGTGAAGCTGCAGCTCTGGACACGAGTCGTAGTAAGGTGGCTTCCTCTCACACAGGCAAACCAGGTGTTTGATGCCATTGTCCAGCAGGTACTGGTATTCACATGTCATCTTGGGCAACGCCAGGCCGGCCAGTTTGCCGGATTCCACCCAGGAGAAGTTGTGTGGAGCAGAGGAGGCCATGGGTGTCGAACTGGGGAGAGGAAACAGAGACGGAGAAGTCAGTTTCATACAACATCTCTAGATAAAGCACAGGTGGATTTAGGAAATATATAAAGGGATCAGGAAATAGTTCTAATGATAGACTTACTTTTAGAGACAAGGGTTTTGACAGACAATATAAAAGCAGGATACATAGAAGGCAAAATAATAGTTAACAGAAAGGAAAAACAAAGTAAAGCAAAATTAAGATAAAGTTAATAGAAGATCATAACAGGCCACACTTACAAAATGGATTATTTCAATATTATTAACTACTAATAAAACAATAAAAGCAACAATAAGCTTAATAAGACAACAAAAAAGACAAAATATAGACAGTTCCTGCATTTTTAAGCACCACAAAGTTCATGGAGCTGTGGCTTAGTCAGGAGACACTGATAATAAATTAGAGTTTTGCATCTTGTACTCAGCATTTTCAGCAAATATGACCTTGTTTAATAATGCAAACAAAGCATCTAAGAGCTGTGGGAAGGTGTAAAAAACAGACACACATGAGCAGGAGTGTCTCACAGTGTCAGTGTGTTAGTCTGGTAAACATTAGCACAGCACCACAGGTTAGACTCGACGGTTCACTGAAGCTTGAGTTTGACAGCAGTAAATATTTCAACGCAACAAGACACAGGCTCGGTGTTACAACACTGCAGGCCTCACCAAAAACCACACTGTTTAATAGAAATGTTAGAAAACAAGACATGAAGGTAGCACCTAGCTCAGTTAATGTACACACAAACTAACCTAGCAGCCTTTTAGCAGCTTCGTAAACGTTGCTAATGCGAGCCAGCTTGACTATAAACATTCATTTCCTCTCTATTACCAGCAATAATAATATTAGTACCTCACATATTACCTATAAATATTTTTCTGAGGCTCTCGTCAAACCGCGCTGCCACCTAGCTGGTTGGTTAAGCTAGCTGCTAACTAGCTAGCTACTTCGACGTGCTAACTACGACAGTAAAGCAACGTATAGATGTTATATAACCGAGGCAGGCTGGAGTCTGTTGCACGTTGAGGTGTGGCAGTGTCAGCCAATCCATCAGCCTTTGATGGATAACAGCTGTCATTGCAAATCAGATTCTGTGAAGCAAAATCAACTTACTTCAAGTGGTGGAAAGTTAGCCAACTGGTGGTGGTTAGCAGACAGACAGGAGACCCTCATGACCCCGGAACAGCATGTTCGGATGAATGGTTGTTTTAGCGAACGTCATTCATTCATATTTTCGCATGTATTTTTCTTTTTTTACATCATATCTACAAAACTAAATCATCTTAAAAATAATATGTCTGTGGTGATATGGTACATAAGACAGCCTGGGAGAGCATATAAACAAGTCAGGATGGCCGAGCGGTCTAAGGCGCTGCGTTCAGGTCGCAGTCTCCCCTGGAGGCGTGGGTTCGAATCCCACTTCTGACATAAACCTTTTTTTACACCCTGCATGTTTTTCAGTCTATGGCACATGAATCAAATAAATGGTTTTAAAATTCTGGTTCATTCCTGATATTATTATTATTGTGCCTTCCACTATTATTATAATATGGTTGTGTGTTTAGGTCAATCAACAAAAATACTTGTTTTCCACTGGGGTGATGGTGCTCATTGTTGGGCACAGCAAGTCTAAATTGACAGGCTCTTGCTACTGCCTAATAATTCTTATTTAACATTTAAAAGGAGGAATAATACAAACGCAGAATGCAAATGGTTTTCTTTTTAGATTAAAAAAAAAAAAAAAGAAGTTAAAAATCTAATTTTAGTTGTTCGAAAAGGGTTCAATTTATCCAACTGTGCACAAACTAATATTCAGGTACTCAACTGGTGATGAATCCTCAACCATTGAGATATTTCACACCATCATCAGGTGTGGCTTTACAGGGCTGGTAGCATGACCAGGATACAGACACGACCTTTGCTGGCTACCGGAGAATGCAACCTAAAAGTGCAGCTTTATTCAAATGATTCAAGGCTGTTGGCATGTTGGGCGAGTCATGGCCAGACACTTAAAGGTCCACAATTTGTCTTTTAAGAAGAAGTTTGGCACAGCTCTTGATGTCCGATAACATGACCCTGTCCCCTAATAAGGTCTGTCAACCTCCCCGAGTCCTTCAGGAAGAATTGGACGGTGTTCTGCAAACCAGCACCGAAGCGCAGCTTTAATTCAAAGTGTGGCAGATGTGTGACTTGTTACTGACTTGTGATTTGGACTCTCAGTCATTATCACTACAATACAGGGCGTACTTGGTTGTTTCATGACATTTGTTCCGTCGAGATGCCGAGTGTTGGAACAACAAATACGTATTCCCATAGAACTGAACAAAATGTTGCATGCTGCATTTATATTTTTGCTCCTGCATACATTTAAAATACCAAATGATATTTGGAAAGTACGCGTCCTCCACACAGTTGCGTTCAAGTACCTCTAGGGGGCAACGCTCTTTATAAATAGTGAAAACAAATGCTTGGGCAGTTGATTATTAACTGCTCGATGCACTGCTGCAGCCATTTTTAGAAACCTAGAATGGGAAACCAAGCACTTTTCAACATTGATTTAAAACTGTCTAAAGTTTGAGATGCCAAAAATGGCACAAACAACAATTTTAAAAAGTGTAAAAATGGTATTTGCATGCCAGTACGGTAAGATAAAGGTATGAAAGTTTGAGCAGAACATGCAGAGGCGATAATGTCAGGCTGATTTCTAAAGATTTAAACTGGTGTTTAGTTTGTATTTACGACTTCAAACAATCGACACAAAAAGTTTGATCCCTTCTGCAGCTACAGTAAACATCTAATTACTGTAAGATTGTGAAAATGCCGTTTTGAATCTGTCCCCGGTGTTCTTTATACTGTAGAGATGTCCTTGTTGAGTCTGCATTGAATCATTTCTTGTTTTAATATTTCTTTTTTTCACTTCCAGATCGAGGCTGCCCCTGTTCCATACAATCTCCACATGAAAGGAAAAGAGAGAAGAAGACCGTTTGTCCATTTTCATGCAATAGTTAATGATACAAACACAAACATTCAGAACTCACAGCACAGCACAGTTTACTTGCTAGTCATTTTATACAAAGAGTAGAAAGAGGGTTCGTATCTGAAGGAGACAAACTGCATCACATTTGCCAGATAAGATGTCGATACACAGAGACTGATTTTTCAGAAAGGTAAAGGTGTAAATAGAGTCACAGAGTCGAATGTTTCAAACATCCCATTAAAAAAGCTTTCACTAACCTGTTGGTGTAAAAAAAAAGAGAGAGAGAGAGAGAGAGACTTCACGTACAGTTATAGAAAGATATCTAGGTCAAGTCGGAAGAAACACAAAATAAACAACAACTTAAAAAACATTCCAATAATCAGGTGGCGTCTAGTGGTAGGCGTACTTTTGTTTGCTGTCCTACGGTGCTCGAGCCGACCACAAACCATTTAACAGAACATCTGGAAGTCCCAAAAGAACCACAAAATATTTTTTTATTTTATCTATTTTTTTTGTTTGTTTGTTTGTTTGTTTGTACACATCACAACCTGAAGACTTGACTGGTTGTCCATCAGTTCTCTGGGTGGTTATCATCACACGTCACATCATCATCATCATCATCATCATCATCATCATCATCATCCCTTTAGTGTCATCTAAAAGCCCCTCAACATGCCGCACACCCCTCAAAAAAAGCAATCACAACCCCTGTAATGGTTACATGTTAACTCTGTGGTTTTAATTTGTGCACTCTTTAGGTGCCGTTCGACAAAGGGGGCAATAATCGCCGTGCCCTCCTACTAGAAGATTTCTACGTATTTTGAACGTCCACGTTCAAAGTGTCACACCGAGCAGGCTGCTGAAGGGCCATGCTGAAGTTTACAGGATGGCACAGAAGAACTTCTTCTCCCTGAACGGGTTCTCTGACGCTGGAACCGGCGATAGCAGAGGGTCCTCTTTGGCGTGAGCTTCGCAGTACGACATCAGGTCCGCCGCCGCTTTGGACACCTGCGATCACACACAAACACACACGTATCTATGAGTACATGCCGACGGACAAAGACAAGGTTTTAATTTCCCTTCAGAGAGAGATGAGAAGAGCCTGTGCTGCTCCAAGTTTGTACAGTAAACATGTACCACAGCCACAAAGTAAATACTCACTTAACTTTGTTTGTGGTTTAAAATGCATGTTATCTTTAACCTCTTAAGCCCTGGTGTCCACATGCATAGACATCACAACTTGGGTTATATGGCCACAGCTGTAATTTTTTTGTTTTAATGTTTAAACTCAGAGCTCAGGTCTTAAGCGTTTTTTTAAAAAATCATCCAAATTGTACCATTTATCAGAGCAGCAAACTCTAAAAACAGAACAAATCACGTGTTCCACTGAGAAAAGTAACCAAATCCAAGATTAAAATCATCAAAATCACTTTATTCTACGTGTCTCGTTTTAATAACCACCTAATAATCAAACCAAAGTACCATTTCATTTCACCAAACCTGCTCTTTTTAAAATGCTGAGAAAAGTTGGAGCCATGGTCAGTGGTTTAAACCAAATACAGATGTGAGGGATGGTAAATGGACATTAAAACACTGATTCATGTCATTTGCTGTCTCATAACAAACAGCATCAAATATCAAGTCTGAGCAGACGTTTTCTTTACAGCAGACATATTGCATTTTTTATCATAGTAGGAGAAACACACACACTTTATTCCATCTCAAATCATCTTCTGCTGGACTTGAAACTGCTTGAAACTTTCTTTAAAATCATAAACTGTGGACATATTTTTTAGATCGCCCGTTGACCAACTTTTAGTTTTTTCTTTAAGTATCTTCAGAGTTGAAACTCAGGAACTATTGAAGATAAAATCTTGAAATTCTCACTGTTTTCACTTTAATAGTTTCTGAGTTTTTGACGTTCAAACATTCAAAAAACATGCTTAAAGTGAGTTTTTAAAAATATCATCTTGGAAAGTATTTAATATATCAAGCTCAAATTTCATAAATATCTTTATACACGTCCATATCTTATGCTGTGAAAAAATTCAGGCACATCCGGGACAGATGGATGGAATGATTCTTTTCTAAGTTCTGCAGTTTGACGTTCCAGGTCCTGGACGACACACTTGTGAATGTTAATCAGCGTTATTAGCAACACGAGGAGCACGGTGTCAAACTGAGGTCAGCAAATATAGCATAAAAAAACTTTTTTTGTCTTATCTCGGTCACCAGCGACAAACCATACGCAGGAAAAATAATTATTGTGTTAACCTTCATTTTAAAGCAAGAAAACTGAAACTTGCAACCACAGCTGCTGTCATGTGATCATTTATCCTTTACTACTTGCATAAAATGTCGTGTTTTCCACTCTTGGATCTTTGAGCTACTTTCCCGAAGTCAAGAATCAGACTGGAAACCACATCTGTAAAAAAGCTCAATTCTGCAACTTTCACTCCTCTAAAGCTGCTAAAATAAACACTGAGCTGATGGAGAAACTCATACAAGAGGAAGTTGGTTAAAAATAATTTGCATTTTATACGATATGAGCCTTTATTAGTCCCATAGTGGGGTGATTTGCATTGATACGGCAGCAAACGGTAAACAGAGCACACATTGAAGGAATATTATAAACAAAAAATACACATATGGACGAGCTGAGGTTGTCCAGATGGACATAGATAGATAGAAGGTTATTGATCCCTTTGGTAGAACCTCAGGGAAATGGTTGAATAAACAATAAACAATAAAAACATATGAGGTGTGTCAGAAAAGTTCCAGGACTGGTGTCACAAAAGATAGATTTCAAACCACGATCAACCAACACGTCTGAGATCCTGCAGCGTTTGCAGTGAGAGTTGTGGCCGGACAACTCGTGGCTGCTTCACCATGACAACGCACCTGCTCACAACGCCCTGAGCATCCCACAGTTCCTGGCTGAGAAGAACATCTCTGTGCTGGAGCAACCTCCCTACTCACCCCACCTGGCTCTGTGGGATTGTTTACTCTTCCCCAAGCTCAAGGGGGTCATCAGGGGACCCGTTTAGAAGACTTGGACGACATCAAAATGGCTGTGACGACGGAGCTGCGGAGGATCCTTCCAGGAGTGCATGACGGCGTGAAGAGGAGGCTGGGGAAGTGGGTTAGACTCCAGGGGGATTACTTGGAAGGGGAAAACTCGTAGTTTGGATTTGAAATCTATCTTTTGTGACACCAATCCTGGAAGTTTTCTGACACACCTCGTATCAATGGCACTGATTCTTTCATGAGTAGAAATACTGACAGAAAAGTGATAATATTGCACAGATTTGTCCAAAAGTAGAAGAATAATTGCACAGATTCTGGTGGTTATGAGGCCATTTTTACTGCTTAAAGGTTTTAGTTCATGACTGAGATCATAGTTGGAGGATAAATGTTTTTCATTTACAGTTTATGTTAAGCTGACCTCAGTTTAACACTACGCCCTCACTGACATGTAAAAACCCACAAAAACATCAGATAACAAGCAAACTGGACCTCCTCCCACTTGCTTTATATGGTGTTCATATCAAATCTGACAAAGTAAATAGATAACAGCTGATGAAACGTTGATCATCATTGATCATCGGCACTATCACTGAAAACAGCAGCTGCCTGGAACTGTACGAAACGCCTGCAAGTTAATGGAGGGAAAACCACGGCTGTAAAACGTGACCCTCAACGCGCCGGCCCACCTTTATCCTGTCGATGTTGGCCTCCATCTTCAGCTGCTCCACCAGCTTCCTGGCTTGTGCGATGCTGGCCGTGTTATTGCTCGCCATGGGCGCGGTGGTCGGTCAGGTCTGGTGTGCTCTGTCTGCAGGAGGACGGCGACAGACATCTTAGTTCAGCGATGAGCCCTGTCATATACTGTAACAGGCATTCAAAGGGGAGTGCTAGTAACAGATACCCTGTTTATTATCACATGCCTGTGAACACACACACACACACACACACACAAGCGTATTATTTATGGTGTCAGTTGCTAGGCAGCCCCTGACAGTAAAGGGGGGGAGGAGAGTGTGGGGGCGGCGCTTTGTCCGGCACTATATTTAAAATAGATAAACGGATAAGAAACATTGCTGGTTTCTGAGATAAAAGCGCTTATTTTGCAGCGATGGTGGTGGTTTTCTGACGGAAACGTACTTATTGACACTTCTTAGTCACACATAAGAGCAGAGTTTGTGTCTCACCTGAAGGACGATAAATCAATAATTTGATGTGCAGTCATGTCAAAAAACTGTTTTTTTTCATATTTGAAAACATTTTAATAAAATCTTTAATACTGAGCCTAAAGGTAAAGGCCGATGTATAGAATAAAAACACAAGCAAAATGAGCTTTTTTCAATCATTTGCGCAACAACGAATATCAACATACTTCATGTTTTTTAAAAGTAACACCACCTTCGTTATCAGAAGCTAATATTGCCTTCTTTAGCAGATGTTTTGTAGATGTTTTTGCAGAATTATCCACCAGTCTTCTGCTAAATTTCTTCAGCTACAAGATGTTCGAGGGTCTGTTTCTAATCCCCCCTAAACGACATTTACTTTCATTCCATAACCCTCCATTTCTTCTTTTGGAGTCATTCCTTGGTGGATTTATTCATGGGCTTAGGATCATTATCCTGCTGAAAGGTCGAACACGGGTTCAACTTTTGGACAGATGGCTTCACGTCATCTTCAAGCCTTCTTTGCTTTGACTCACTGTTGAAGTAATGACTGCAGACTGTTAACTATAATACTTCCACCTCCATGCTTTACAGTTAGTTTGAGGTTCTTCTCCTGATAAGCTGTTTTTGCTCCAATATGTCTGTTGTCTGTGTTTATTCCAAAAGGCTTAGCTTGTATGTTCACTGACAAACTGTAGCTTTGCTCTCATGTTCTTTTTGGACAGCAAATCACAATCTCCTCCTAGTTGTAGACGTAGTACTTTGACAGAACAGTTGCAGAGCTACGAGCAGATCCTGTAATGAAACTTCAGGGTTCATGGAGAATATTTTTAAAGGTTTCTTTTTCAGACAGTCCTGGACCAACCGCTGGAAGTCTACGCCACTTGTAGATAATTTTTCTAACAGTGGAATGCTTGATTTTAGTTCACTTGGAGATCTCTATAAAAGCCTTGCCAGACTCATCGATAGCCACATCGTTTGTTTCCGAAGGCCTTCAGATCTTGGCATTATGACACCAAACTCCTTATAAAAGATCTGTTGTAATTGTTGGCCTGATGTGGAACTCCTGAAGCTAACTTGATTCGTGTGAAGGTGTGATAAATGTACCTGCACGTGACTAATCTGTAAATCTTTCACGTCATTTGTTTGAAGGGATCAAACACATTGAAAAAGTCCTACTGTGTCACATGATTACTGTTTTGGGATCATACATTTTAAACTATTTAAATGCTTCAGAAACAGCTTTGATTCTATAAATCCCTGCAACCAAACACCTTTCTTACAAACATATTCCTTCACTGGATGATTCAATGTCGGAGATCTGCATTCGTTATGTTTTTTCGCCCATTTCTTCCTAATATTTGTCACTTTTTGTCGTCTGAGTTATAATTTAGCGTCCTCAGATGCTTCCTAAAACCTCTCTGATTAAATGCATCCAGCTCCAAAACAGACTCATCCTCTGCGTGTGATCAATCGTCCCTCCGTCATCCGGCTGTTTGCGCGGCGGTGCGACCCAGCGTGGCGTCACCACTGATCTCAGTCAGGTTCTGGAGCACATCATGAATATTAATGCTCCGCGGTGGCACATCTGCTCATCAGGCCGGTGAACTGCTGCCACAATTAAAAGCTCGGCACAGAGTCACAGGTTATCTTACATAAGAATTAGATTTGTTAACGCTGGGCTGCTTTTGAAAGAGCTTGTAAACACATCGACTGGCTACATGTGACAAAATGTGATAAGATGCCATTTTAAAAAAAACTGTGCTAGTTTCCAGAGGTAGAGATGTTTATCCTACAAATACACTGCAAGCACCAACTGAAGTAATGTGACATGATTCTACAGTTATTTTTTTTTTATTTGTAATGATTTTTTCATCTACAAAGCAGCAGAAAATAATGAAAATGTCCATCTCAAGCCATAAGAGCTCAATGTGATGTCAGAATTTTGCATATATGGGGAAAAAAATGCAAAAAAAACCCTGCAAGAAGCTTTAATCGGCTTGTTTTCCACACTTTCTGCTCAAAAAATGACTTAAATGACCTGAGGTTTTTGTACTTGTAATGCCAATAAAGTTTAATTTAACGCAATCGGAAAGACTGCTGATAAAAACTATGTGTTGATCTACGAATTTATAAATTACCTGAACTTTTAAGGAGTTTTTTGTCCATTTTACAGACACAAAAAAGTGTTTCTACACTCAAATTGGAAGCTAACAGACTACAAGAGTGTCTCTTTTTGCTGTTTTTGATTTACTGGAATAAAAAGTATTAAAAGACGATCTACAGTATTTAACTAATTCCCTTTTTTTTTTCCCCCCCTAAACTGAAGCATTTCCTCTGCACCGAGCTGGAACATCTCTGAACAGCGCCAGTGCAAACGAAATGACATTTTCAAGAGGATTTATGTGCACAACCTCCAGCAGACTGCACAGTATTAACAGTGAAACGTAAACAGAATGTTTTATAGTCGCTGCAGCTGAGCGATCCCGGTCGTTCTGTTCTTGTGGAGGAGAACGTCGCCTTGTAGGGCCATAGCAGCTCGAAGAACAAAATCTATTGTTGTCAGTGGTGCTCTTTATGAAAAGAGTTACTGTGTTGGAATTTTAAAACTTGTTACGTGATGTGAAATTAATGATTTAAACAGTTTTGGTTTTGAAAATCAAGAAATCAAGAAGTGAAGAAATCCACACTTTTAGAAGTAGTAAATAAATTCCTACGTCAAAAAAAAAGTGTTTGTGAATTATGAATAAATATCTCAGGACTCACTTCAGTCCCTCGCCAAAATAAAAATAGGGCAGAGACGCACCACAAAGCCGTGATTGACGAGTTGAAATTAGTTTTCGGTGTCTTTCGTATCAAGGCCATAATATTGTTTCAACACTCAGGGGAGACGACAAAACAGGCCGACCTATCAGCAGACTATTGATAGGGATACATGTCACTCTTTAAGGTTTCTGGGATGCATGTAATAAAAGTAGGTCTTTCTTTTTTCTTTTTTAACATAAAATACTGTGGTACAATAGCCTAGTTTAGAGGAAAAGGTGATGTCTTCGATAAATACCTAGAAGCGATTAGAAAACTACCAAGGACAGATTCACTTTTTCTTACTTTCGTTTGCACGTTGACAGTGAGCGGGAGTCTGATTGAAACTTTCTCCTGCCTTGTGAAATAGTTGTGCGAAGACTTCCTTTGGTTTAAATCACAGTGGAAACGTTACCACACCTTTGGCATCAGAAGCTAACACTGAACTCTTTGGCTTCTTGTAGGTGTTCTGCGTAATTGTCCTTTGCAAAATTCCTTCAGTTACCAGATGTTTGAGGGTTTTCTTACATGTTGTGTCTGTTTTAAATCTCCTCTACGACATTTTGTTTGACAAGACCATTCTGTAAGCCTTCATTTGGTTAAAGTCTTCATCCTGCAAATCCAACAGATACGCTGGTAAAAGTCATTTGACACTACAGCCATGCTAGCGACTCTGTGAGGCTTTGTTTTAGAGCTAGAAGCTAACCTTCTCATTAGCAATGTGCTGATTTTTACCACTTTCCATCCATTTTTGCGTTTTTTCCACTTATCTGGGGTCAGTTTTTGGTGGCAGTATACGAAGCGGGGCATTTCTGACGTTCCTCATCCTAGCAATGTTTTCCAGTTCCTCCTGTGGCGTTCCCAGGCCAGATGAGATATAGAATCCCTTCAGGGAGTTCTAGGTCTAGTCTAGGTCTCCTACCACTGGAATGTGCCTGGAAAACCTCTAAAGGATCCTAACCAGATGCCCAAACCACCCAATAAGCAGCGACTTTACTCCAATCACCCTCTGGATGTCCAACTTACCCATAAAACTGAACCCAGTCACCCACTGGCAGAAACATTTTTTTTGGAAGTTCAGGTTGTATTTCTTCCGTCCATCTCATGATCCATTTTCCCGTCACTCGTGATCAAGATCCTGAGATACTTAAACTCCTTCTCTTGAGGCAGCAACCTACCCCCAATTTTCCAAGCCACATGAGATATGTAATACCTCTAGTGAGTTCTACCCCGGGGTCTTCTACTAGTTACAAATAAATGGAGAACCTCCAAAGGATCCTAATCAGCTTCCAGACCACCTCAGCTGGCTCTTTTCAATGCAAATAAACAGTTATTCTACTCCCATCTCCCTCAGGGTGTCTTCACTCTTTGCCCTCCTTATCCGAAAGACGTATGAGCAGCCGAAGCTCACAAGCAACACAAAGTGTGATCTTTACTACTTTCCATCCATTTTCTTCTCTTTATTCTTGTCGGTTTGTGGTAATCAGGGCATTTCTGACGTTCTTCCCCAGCCACATTTTCCAGTTCTACCTGGTGTGTTCCCAGACCAGATATAATCTGTTTTGGGAGTTCTGGGTCTACTCGAACCCCTTTCAGCTGGTTCCTTCGGGTGCAAACAAGCAGCGACTCTGCTCCAGTCTCCATCCGGATGTCCGAACTTCTCACACTATCCCTAAGACTGAACCCATAACTTCATTCTTTCGGTCACTACTCAGAACTCTTGACCATAGCTGAGGGTTGGAAAGTAGATCAGGTTGTAAATCTTTTGTCCATCTCATGCTCCAGTATCCCGTCACTCATGATGAGGATCCTGAGATACTTAAAGTCCTTCTCTTGAGGCAGCAACCTATCCCCAATTTCCCAGGCAACATGAGCGAGCTCTGGGTCATCTATCAGTTCAAAATGAATGGAGAACCTCCAAAGGATCCTAATCAGCTGCCGAACCACCTCAACTGGCTCTTTTTGACACAAATGAGCAGATACTCTACGTTGATCTCCCTCAGGGTGTCTGAACTCCTTACCCTCCTTATCTGAAAGACACACGAGCAGCACAAACTCATAAGCAACATGCTGGGTTTTACTAAATGTAATCGCTACTGGTTTCTGTCCATTTTCTTCTATTTATTGTTGTCGGTTTGTGATAAGTGGAGCATTACTGACGTTCTTTCCTACATTTTCCAGTTCTACCTGGTGTGTTCCCAGACCAGATGAGATATGTAGTCTCTTTAGGGAGTTATTGGTCTAGTCTAGGTCTCCTAGTTCAAGATGCCTGGAAAACCTTCAAAGGATGCTAATCAGAAGCCCAAACCCCTTCAGCTGGTTCCTTTGGGCGCAAATAAGCAGCGACTCTGCTCCAGTCTCCCTCCGGATGTCCGAACTTCTCACTATCCCTAAGACTGAACCCATAACTTCATTCTTTCGGTCGCTACTCGGAACTCCCGACCATAGCTGAGGGTTGGAAAGTAGATGAGGTTGTAAATCTTCTGTCCATCTCATGCTCCAGTATCCCGTCACTCATGAACAAGATCCCGAGATACTTAACATCCTTCTCTCGAGACACCCCAACCTTCAATTTAGAAAAAAAAAAAAAAGACCACTCTCACCGTCTTAATTTAGCGTATTAGGATGCTAATGGACAAACCAGAGAGCCACGTTGCTTGCATGGTTTGAAAAAAAAAGCAAAAACTGAGGAAAAAACAGAGATTTGCATGCGAAAACACACACACAAGAAAAGGTAACCAGCAATTTAGCCGAGCTGTCACTGTGTCCACAAAGTCGCTTTCCTGCTTATTATCGTTGGAGTGTGTGAAAATGCCACCCTGACATTTTCTTATCTACAAAGGGAGGGAGGGGTGAGGAGATGACGGTGACATGTAGCAGATGCCCCTGCTGGAAAGGCTGCTACCTTAAAGGCAACTAAAAGGCTTTACAATGAACAATGAGCAGAGTCTCTTTTTAGAAGTCTTTTTAGAATTTTACTGCCGCTCGGCTGCGTCATAAATCCTCTTTTTTTCCTTCGTTTCCTATCTGTCAGCTGCTCGAAATACCATCCCGAGATGCTGCACGAGACGCTGATAACTGTGACATCCTGATAAATAATGCATTCGGATGGACGGCGGCCTTCAGCTGTCGTCAACTTTATAGGCGCCGTCATGAGTTGTTCGAAAACTCTGTGCGGCTGCGGAGCCTCCACCGACCGCTCGTGTTGAGAAAGCAGCCCTGTTGCTTCGACTTACCTCGTCTACGTTCTCCTCCGCGCTCGGCCTGCAGTTCAGTCAGCAGTTTGCGTCCCGCCACGCTCTCTGCAAACAGGGAGGAAGAGATAAAGAGGGAGAGAATCAGAGCTCTGCACGCTTTCATTCCTGCATTCCAGATAAATTACGCCGAGGCGCTTGTGTGCAGCCTCTGTGCTCTGATCACTGTGTGTCAGAATGTCACAGCTCGCTCTCACAAACTCTGCTCGCAGGAAAACACCGACGGAGAAACAACCACAACACGCTGCACGGGGGGAGATGGAAGAGCCACGAGAATGTGACTGAGAGTCTGGTGAGGAGATCATTCTTGTATTTGTCTGCACTGAAAAAAATCAATTACAAAAATAAAGAAAAAGTGAAAAATCTGGTAGCAAGGGTGCCAGAAAAATATGTTAAAAAACTAAAATTAACTTCAACACATAACGCTTGCACAGTTTCCATGAATAATTTTGGTTGCAAAAATAAATGCAACAACATTTGTGCAATCTTTTAAATTAGCACCAGAAAGGTGGAGTGCAAAGCTGCACGCCAAGCAAAAAAA
>NW_007581382.1:0-81026 GCF_000690725.1 Stegastes partitus | reverse complement strand
GGGCTGCAAGGTGGTGCAGTTGGTTAGCACTGTTGCCTCACAGCAAGAAGGTCGCCGGTTCGCGTCCTGGTGGGGGCACTGGGATCTTTCTGCATTCTTGCATATTCTCCCTTTGCAGCGTGCGTTCTCTGGTTTCCTCCCACACAGCCCGAAAACATGTTGAGGTTAACTGGGCGTGGCGTTGTGAGTGTACACCCACCACTTCCTATTTAATGGCGAGCCGAGGTGACATGCTTGGCGTGCTGGTAACACGTTCTAGCTGGGACCTCAAGCACACATGTACAGTTTTTAGGGAGACTGGAGCACCTACAGGAAAGTTACACAGCACGTCCCATTCTATGGCGTTTTGGCGAAATTCTACAGGCCATCATTTTGACACCATCAGACTTTTGCGGAGTGTTTTAATAACTTTTAATCACCACGTCCTGTAGATTGTGCTGGCAAAATTTAAGGTGTGTACAACGTTCCCCCTAGGAGGAGACAGATTTTGAAAATGGCCAAAAATGTCCAAAAGTCAGTCAAAATCGCTCAAATTGTCACTGTGGTTTTTTCAAAATGGCGAACTTCCTGTTGGGTTTAGGGCTTAGCACTCATTGATGTTTTTGTGCGTCCCGACCTGCTACATATGCCTAGCGAATTGTGTAGGTCTAGGTGAAACAGTCTTCCGACGGGACTCTGCTGAATGCAAACACAGCGAAAATGGGCAAAATGGCCATTGATCGAAATTGCAGGGGCTGCCATTTTCACGCCGTCAGACTTTTGCAGAGCATTTTAATAACTTTTAATCACCTGGGCACCTCCTACAGCTCACATGACAAATCTGAGGCACTAAAAAACAACTAAAGGCATTAGAAACAGTTCTCCAGTCTTCTTCTTTACTCATGAAGTGGTTGGCATCCTCTGGTTTATTCTTCAAATAAAATAATCTGTTTAGATTTTGGTAATTACTGATCTCAATCCACAGCTGAGTAAGTTATGAAGTCTTGTTTCCAGGAAACATCTTCAGTCGTTCAGTTTTAATGCAACAAAACAAACTAAATGTCAAGAAAATTCTCATTAATGTGCAGCTTCATCTGCTGGATCATTACATTAAAAAAATAAATCTGAAAAAACATCCTCAACGTGTCATGTGTCTATCTGCTGTATTGACGAAGTTCTGAGGCTCAGAAATGATGTAAAAAGTCCTTTAAAGGGATTCATGTGGACCCTTCTCTATGTACTTCAAGGGCCTGGAACTAAAATATTTATGTTATGAAGGTAAACTTTGGCAAATATAGGCAATGTACTAGTTAGTATAGATGAAGAATCAGCTGATTCTGATGAGTCTCTGGTAGATTTTTATGTCAGGAGTTTATTCATTGAAATAAACGGCTGGTGGTTCCATAAACACAGCAGAAAACATGACTGAAAACAAACGGATGCTCCTGAACTGTTGAGAAATCTGCCATTCCGTCCATTTAGTGGCTGTAAATTCAAAGAAGTGAAGTCTTGACTGAAAAAATAAATAGAAACAGGTATACCAACAAGCCCACAATTAGTCCATATACTGTCTTAACCAGAACCATGTCAGACAGTAGACCATGTTTGAAGTCTTTTAAAGTCTGAGCTGCTCTCAGATCAGCTGGAGGGAAACCGCTGTTTGTGGATCCACCTCTTCTTCAGCATCTCTGCTTTGGCTTTTTGCTTACATGCTGCAAGATCAGAGCAAAGAGACAAAGAGTTCAAACACAAACAGCTGTCAGACACTTGTGGTAATTATCTCTTATATTAAACACATTACTTTATGAAGGTAACAGTACATAGAGAAGGGTCCACATTTAGCACTTTTTATGGACTTTTTCCATCATTTATGAACCTCATCAGTACAGCAAATAGACAAATTCTGTTTTTGTAAACTTTTTTCAGAACCAACTGCGAGCATTATAAAATGATTCTTCCACAGAGTGAATTGTGTCTAGAAGATCATCCTGGTATCAAATGTGTGTTACAATGGTCCTTTCATTGTCTGTAACTTGTTCTGACCAACCACCATCACACATGCTGATATGAGCCTTGAAAGTTTACCCAGAATGCACTTTTCTCTGGCGAATTATCAGAAAACAAACACATCCAGGGTACCAATGATTGTTTCTATGACTCTATGTCATATTAAACTGCTGCAGTTTGACTGTTCAAACGATCATACATCCAATAATATTGATGCTCAAAGTTTGTTACAGAGAAAATGAACAGAAATCAGATTCAGTGATTAGATTGTGACACCTGGATGGATGTAAAACTGATCTGGTTGCAGTTTTTACTAGAACTCCAATGTGTCTTTCATCCTATAATGTCATGTGTCTATCTGTTGTGCTGATGAAGTTATGAGGCTCAGAAATGATGGAAAAAGTCCATTAAAGTGATACATGTGGACCCTCCTCTATGGATTTCAAGGGCCTGGAACTCTGGAAATATTCACAGTATGAAGGTACAACTTTGCTTCATTAAATAAAAATGCTGTAGATAAAGAATCAGTTGATTCTGAGGAGGTCTGGAGGGAACTTTGTTCAGATCTGGTTGATTTTATATGGCTCTTGAGGTTGAAGTCTGAATCTGTGTTTTTGTCATCGGTACAGTTTAAAAGGCAGAAACTGCTCAGTCATGGCTTATTTTTCTCATGGTACATCTTCTAAGCTCTCAAAAACACCATATTCCAATGTAAAAACTGTTAAATGGGGTCTTTAGTATTCATATGAACTGTGGTATGGATGTCCTAACTGAACATACCCCAGTCCTTCTTGACAAACTGCACCGCTGCACTCTTATTGGTTCCCTTCTTGTTCTGGAGGGACAGCAGCTCGTTACCTGAAAGCAGAAGGACATGAAGTGTAAATAAATTTAAATTTTAAAAAATCTGACTAAAAGCTGCGAATGTCGCCGTCGTCTCTGAGCAGAAGCCCGACAGACCGGACGCCTCGATCAGGACAGACGAAGCTTCACTGTAGCAAAGCTCAAATTGAAGCAGATCATCGTCTTTGCAGACTTCTGCCACAGAGTGTAGCTTGCAAATGTTCACGTTTTAGTTAATAAAATAATTAATAAAACATTCAGTTCTGAGACCTAACGAAAATTTGGAGCATTTCTTCACTATCACTTCATTTTACACATGTAATTTTAAAAGTTGCCACAAATAAACTGTAGAAACCAGATTCTGCAAAAAAACAAAAAAATTCTGCACTTCTCAATGCAACGGTGGAGCCATCAGTGACCCAAGGAAAATTCAGAGAATTTTCAGTTGAATTGCAGGTAGTGTTTTCACCAAGTGGAGAGGAGACAAGCTTTAAGCTAAATTTAAAATGGAAACAGTTCAATAGCTATAGTATGTGAAGCCTTTTCCAGTGTTGCTAACAAATGTGGAAACTTAGACACATGATAAATATGTTAATTCCAGGATTTCTGAAAACTATATAATCAAAAAAAAAATCCAGCTTTCGTATTGTCTTTTTTCTGATTTATGTGATTCTAGCTGTGTCATATTGACAGTAGACATTTCTGAGTTCTTTCTTCTTCATGTTGTTCTGTTTCCACAGAGCTGCAGGACTTTAGATTGCAGTGAAAAATGAAACCACAGTGAGGAAAAATGAGAGGAGGAAATAAAAACAAGTACATCTGACACAGTTAAAGTTTGAATCATTTGCAGAAAATCCGATGTTACCATCAGAGCACCACTGTGTCATTAACATTCATGTTGCAGCAGCAGCACATGATGGTTTCACTGCTGTAAATAGTTCTGTTTGTCATCTCTAAATGTCAGAGCTGCCTTCTTACTTGTGGTTCTGCAGCTTCCGGGTCCGTACAGTCTGGACTTGATGAAATCTTCAGCTGCTTGCTGCTGGAACGACGTCAATGTTCGATCGTTCGTGGTCGTGACTGTGTAGTTTCCTTTCAGACTGACAAACAGCAGAGATCAGTACAAAAAGGATTCACTATTTCATCTGCTTTACTTTCCCCATCAAATTTCAAACTTCTTCTAAATCTGGACAAAGCACCAACAAGCCAACAATCATAGCTGTCATCATATAATTTAGCTTTCAGCATCTTCCCTTGCTCTCAGTAAAATCAGATTAGAAGAGTTACTGAGTTCTGATTATTTCCTCAAACTACTCTGGAGAGCAGCATCTTTGTATGTCCTTACTTTCTAGAATGTGCAGATTTCTTGGTCTTCTTTTTCTTCTCTCTCCTCTTGCCTTTTTCGTCTTTATCCTCCTCTTCCTCCTGCTGCTCCTCTTCAGCTGCATGACGACAGTTGAATTAGAATCATAGTGACCTGAGAATCAATCTGCAGCTAAATGTCTGAACCGGGAAGAACGGGAAGCTTCTGTACCTTCATCTGTAGCCTGTTTCTGCTTCCTGGAAAAAAAGAAAAGAAAAAAAAAGTAAGAGCTGACTGAGAGGAGAAAACGCATGAAATCACAGAGCAGCAGAAAGAGTCGGAGTGATGAACTTACTTTGTAGCAGATGAGTCAATTTCCTCCAACACATCAGTTGGTAAGAGTTTTCTCTTCTGTGGGGAAAAATGTACAAATGAATTAATGTAAATAAAACAATTTCAACAGCTGCTGCCTCGGTACATTCATTTAACATCACAATGCTTTCAGACGTGAATCAGAGCTGCACAATATTTAGTTTTAGCATCAACATCATGATGTAACAGTCACATCGCAGGAGCTGTGAAGAGAATGAACTCAAACACATCCGGCTGCAACTTTTCTCATTGTTTGATAAAACAACAGGGTTGGACTTATGCAACATGTCATGAACTTGTGCATCCTAAAATGCAGCCGTTGCATTTCGCTAAATGCATTGTTACACTTTTTGATCTAAACTCTATTAACAGTTCAGTCCTGCAACATGACAGACCTTCTGCTCCTGGAACAGCTCCTGTCTCTTCCTCCTCTTCTCTTTCAGCAGCTCCTTCTCCCTGCAAACAGAAACATGTTTAACCCAAGAAATGATGCTCAAAGTACATTAACTGAAACTTGATGTTCAGTTCCTATTTTTGGCAGCAAATAAGTTTCTCTTCTGAACAAACCAAAAAGTCTGCAAATATTATGTCATAATACGAAACTGCGATTCAGCATTCTGTACGATGACCGTCAGCGGCACGTTATGCCAGAAATCCCTTTTTTTTTGCTAACAAACTACTACTACAAACTACATTTTAACATAGATATACACATGTTTAGTTAAATTGGGAGCTGCCGATGTAAAAAGTGACTCCAAAGGTGTCAGAATACGTGACGAAACACGACTTGTGGTGTTTTTATTGCGTTGGTCAGCAGAAAAACGCCTAAATTTAGACTTTTTTGAACTGAGTTCAGTCTCTGGGTGCAGAAGAACATGTTAGCCCGCCGTGATAGCCACCTCCTGGCCGTGTCCAGCGCCTGCTGCATGCTCCGTAAAGCCTGAACTTTGGAGTCCTCGAAGGTCACCTCCTCCGGCGCCTCGTCGTCGCTGGACTCCAGAATCATGTTCAGGTTTTCAGTCGTTTTTTCTTTGTGCGCCGTCTTCGAAGACGACGCCGTTTTCCCACGTTGTTTCTTCGCCATGTTTGCCAGGAAGAGACGTCATCAGGCCGCGCCACACCGTGACGCGACAGGAAGGAGACCGTTTGTCACGGATAATAAACAATTTAAAATTAATGACTCTAAAAAAAAAAGTGATTACTTTTCACCGTTTTTTTGTTTTTTAAAAACATCTAAACCGCAACTTCAATGCACTCACTGCTTTATAATTATGTATATTTTAATAGAAACTACAACCGGTGCTGTTTTTAGTGTAGAATCATAGTTGACTAGAGAATTTCGCTGAATATATTTAAATATAAATCGTTTAATTGTTCCGTAGAAAAATGCTACACACTTAAAAAAAAAATTGTTGCAACATGATGACCCTTAATTAAACTTGCTGATTTTGTTTGTTTTTAACCCTAGTCTATGATTTTAATTTGGGGCTTTTATGTTGAAATTCTAGCAAACCGGTCAGACTTTTATTTTGGTTGGAACAATGACAATAATTTAAAAAAAAAAAAAAAAGTACTGAAACAACAATTTAAAAAAACAAACAAAAAACTAAATAATAATAATAATAATAATAATAATAATAATAATAGTTCGGTAGTTTTTTTTTAGAGATATAATACTGATAATACTGTAGGTTTTTTAATCTAAATAGTTAATGTATTCAAATAAAGTAAACGTGTATTTTGTATACAAGTGTAATAATATTTAAGTTGCTCTTGTAATAATATTCACAAAATAAATTATACTGCGTTCATATTTAAGCCTGTTGAATATAAGCTCTTATTTATTTAACTGTACTCCATAAATGACGGTGCAGTATTTTGACGGAACAGCGACTCCCTCTGATTCCGGCCAGCTTGTCTACAGCAGGTGCAGTCCGCCATCACCGTCCGCTGCACCGGTTAACGGGAGTCTCCGCACACACAATGCACCGGCTTTTGTTCGTATTTCTGGCCGCTGCCGGGACGTCTGTGCTCGGCGTCCCGCGGCTGGAGGTCTCCCCGGCGGCCGGGCCCTGCCTCGCCCCGTCGCAGTGGGAGGGCCGCTGGGTCCTGTACGACCACAGCACCGGCAGGAACAGCCGAGCCGCGGTCTCCTACGACAGCCTGAACTGGAGGATCCGAGTCCTGCAGCAGCACAAGAAGCACACCCCATGTCAGAGGCAAGATTTAATACCATACATATAATATAAAGAATGCATGTGGTTGGATACGTACAATATAAACAGGAACTATGTGAGACACTAACATATACAGTAAATGCAGTATGAGTGTTTATGTAGAATACAGTGTCTGTGATCAGTAGGATGGTGTTTTTTTTACTATAATATTGTGAGATTTGATATTCAAGAATATATATGATGAAAAGAAAATTATATAAAGAAAACATAGTGATATCTAATAATAACAATGAGTACAAAGACATAACAAACTACTTTCTACTAAGGCTTCCTTTATAAAGGGTTTATTGACATTATTGGACATTTACTAATTTTTCAGAGATGACATACAAGCCAATAAGGACAATTTACAGACAACAATGTTTTGTTTTTGTTTTGTTTTTTTATCTAAAAAATGATTAGTTTTGTGCTCTATAAAATGTCAGAAAATGGTAAAAATGTCCCAAAGATATTCCGTTTATTGTCACTGAGGAGAACAGAAACTGGAAAATATTTAAGAACATTTAAGAAGCTGCAGACAGACAAATAAAACTTCTTTAAAAAACAAAAAATGCTCAAACGGATTTTCAGAAAATGAATTTAACAGTTATGCTGTACTTATCAATAATAGATGTTTAGTTGTTAATAAATTGACTTTTGTGCAGATCCTCTGCAGCTCCTTCTTTAAAACCTAACAACCCACAAAATGTTTATATTAATTGCTAATCAACTCCATTATATAAAAATGCATTAAAAAATATGAAAATTAATGCCGCAAAATACATTGAGATAAACAATAAAAATAATGATTTTTTATGAACAATAATTGAAATTAAATGGTGGTATGTCCCCCTCACTAATAAAGCATGCCTTATAAAGGTTTCGTGAGTTGTAATTAATGATTTAATTGCTTTATAGAGCAAATATACACCATTAACAGGAACAACTTTTGGGTTGCCAAATTGGTTGGTGTTTATACATTTTGTTAGGTGATAAAGCTGGCAAAAATATTTATATTAGCATAAATACATTTGTATTAAGTTGTTTAAAAAACAGTATTTTGATCCATATCATCTATCGCGTCTTGTCCACTCAGTTGAAGACATTTCTTTACCACATGACAACCCAAACATTCTTTGTTCTGACAGTTTATAATGGAACCATAAAGCTTTAATATTTATATGACCAAGCCTGAAATCTAGCAGTAATGATATATGGAGGTAGTTTTCCTAAAAACATAATCTTAATCAAGATTAATGTCATTATTTATGGTAAATAGATAACTGTTAATGTTTGATAGATCTGACATTAGTAAGAAATTGATCTTATTTTACAATTATTAAGTCATGAACTACAATTTTGTATTTCATTTATTAATAGCATCTACAGTTTCAGCTACAAACTTCAGTATTTTCGCCACTTCAGTAAGTTGTAATAACTCTTCGGTAACAACTGCTTTCTGTTATTTACGGCAACTGAGTCCCACTGAGTCTCTGCCAGGACTGAAGTCTGAGGTTGTGAACTTTGTCCTGCTGGTAAACAAGAGCTCAACCTGTTGATTGACTTTGGTTTGTTTACTTTTCAATGTGGCAACAAAATGCAAAGAACAGTAACCTGCCAAAAGTATGTGGACACCAACTTTCGCATCAGTGAAGAGGAAACTGAAGAAAAACATCTGTCTGTTCGTATTAAGTTAAATTATTGTTATTTAACAGCTTTTCTGTGTCAGATATTGTCTTTTCAGCTTCTGTGGCCAAAAAGTCAAGTCAAATTCAGCCCAATATCACAAATCAGTAGTTTTCCCTGGTGAGGGGATGTACAGTGCCCTCTGTCTGTGGTACCACCAACAAACTCTGTAACCTCTGTGCTGTTTCAGGTTTTTTGAGTACATCTACTTGTATCAGAACATGGTGATGTTCCAGATTGACCAGAAGACCAAAGAGTGCTCAAAGATCGCTCTGACGGACGCCTGGGATCCCTTTGACATCCCCGATAACTCCACCTTCGAGGACCAGTACGTTATCGGTGGCCCTGGGGACAACGTGGAGGTTCAGGAATGGTCCGATAGGAAGCCGGCTCGCCAGCGTAAGTCGGGTTTCTAACTTCTGAAGCCTCGAGCACAATGAAATACAAAGATACAGGATTGACTGATTTTTGTGCAACTATTTTTCAATTGATTATGACTTCATTATGGTTTTGGCGAACTGACCCTTTAGGTTTTCAGTCGAACATTAATAAAATTTACCACAAAATAGCAGCAAACTTTATTTATTGTATCATGAAGAGTGCGTATGATTTTGATTTCACTGTGGATTTAGTTGAAACTCTTGTGCATTTGACCTACAGTGCCTAAAAAATTCACATAACTGGTAACTTTCATGTGGTTTCACATAGACATGAAAAACTACAAAATGAGGTGAAGTCACAGATCTGTTGATGTGTTTCAGTTTTTATTCACTGGTTTTCTAATCACAAACCATTGTGCAGCAGCGACAAAGACACTCCTTGTCTCAATGTAATGACAGCTTATATACTGTATGGACATTTTCACTATTTAAGAAATAAAGCAACTTCTTAGAAAGTATTTAAAAGAATGTCCTTGCTTTCCTCACATAGCAAACCTAGCAGACCTGAATCTGATCCTCCAAGCCCTCATCAGTCAATCTGTTTCACTTGAGTTCACTTGACTGTTACCTACCACTGAGAGCATTAAGAGGAACTTGCATGCTCTTCTCCAATCCTGCAGTGATACTGTACATAAATTTGCTTAGCGCTGCATCGATAAACTTCACCACCAGCCTGTTACAGCTACTGATTCTGGTGGCCTGCTGTCAGCTCCAGTTCCTAAGTCTGACAGCTATTCGCCTGCTTGTCTGCTGCCTAGTCTTTCCTCTGTGTTGGATAGTCACTGAGAAATGTGGATTTAGAAGTGATGACACATTAGCTACACATTTTGACTGAACATTATACAAACTGGGCGAAAAACACTATAATTGAACTCTATATAAAACTCTACTTTCATGCTATGAGGTTTCTGGGTGTTCTTTCCTCACTGTGGGCTCATTTTCTACTGCAATATCTGCTTCTCCACCAGATGAGACCTGGGTGGGCGTCTACACCCTGAAGGACTGCTACCCAGTGCAGGAGACCTACACCCGGAACAGCAGCGTCACCACTTCAACCCGCTTCTTCAACCTCCAGCTGGGCATCAGCGATCCCAACGTCTTCACGCCGCCCAGCACCTGTCAAGCAGCCCGGCCCGACAGGATGGCTGAGTTCAACTGCTGAGGCCTCACCACATCTCACTTTAGAGACACTTAATAATTCTAGCCACTGACAGTGTGCAGTAAACTGAGATTTTAATAGTGGACAAGTGCTCTTTTCTTCATAAAAGTCCTGGAATCACAGTTTCAAAATACTCAGCTATAAGTAAAAGTCCTGCATTTAATTGTACTAAAAGAAAGTGCAGAAATATCAGCAAAATGTATTTATCGTTGCAAAGTAAAAATTCTGCAGTAAAAGTAATCCCTGTGACTGACATACTGCTGCTACATTTAGCTAATTTAGTCCAAAGGTTCCCTGCATTTGGGAAGTTACAAGAAAAACCTGAATGCCTGTGATGTTGTTAATGATTTCTGACTTTTCTCCAATCTTTTGGCAAGTTTGTTGTAAAATTCTGAATAATTACAAAAAAAACCCCACACACACCCAGACATGTAATGGTCAAAATTAAATGAAGTTGTGTAAAATGCATCCATCCATCCCTCATCTATACACCACTTAATCCTCATTAGGGTTGCGGGGGTTATGGAGTCTATCCCAGCTGACTCAGAGCGAAGGCAGGGGACACCCTGGACAGGTCGCTGGTCCATCACAGAGCTACACTTCACTTCCCTTCCGAAGCCCCATGACAACACCGCCTCATCCTTCACATCTGATAAATGCCAGATTTTCCTCTCATTTTTTTCAATCCAAAATAGACTCCATCTACAACAGCCTCCACACCTCCTCCACATCACCGTCTCAAACTGCCTCTCTGAAATAAAAGCATGGATGCAAACCAACTACCTTCAACTGAGCTGTGACAAAACTGACCTCATGTTCATTGGGCCCAAATCCCTCACTCAGTCCATCAATCACTGCTGCCTCACCATTGGAAATTCATCCTTGACTCCCTCCTCTCATACCCGCAACCTTGGGCTAATCTTCGACACCAACCTCACTTTTGAACAGCATATCAAACAGGTCACAAAAACAGCCTTTTTCCATCTGAAAAATATCGCCCATCTCCGACCATCTCTCACCCTCCCTGCAGCTGAAACATTCATTCATGCCTTCATCACCTCTAGACTGGACTACTGCAATAGCCTACTCTATGGTTTACCCTCTAAACTCCTCAAAAAACTTCAGCTCATTCAAAACTCTGCTGCCCATCTCCTCACCCACACCTGCTCACGTGATTACATCACCCCCGTCCTCGAGCATCTCCATTTGCTCCCTGTCAAACAATGCATCACTTTCAAGATCCTCCTCCTAAACCACAAAGCCCTCCATCATCTGGCCCCCTTCTACCTCACAGACCTGCTCCAGCCCCACACCCTTTCCCGCAGCCTTCATTCCTCGTCTGCTCACCTCCTCGCCCCACCACCAAGGACCAAGCACCAAACCTGGGGGGACAAAGCCCCACCCTCTGGAAGTCCCTTCCATCTGCCATCCGACACTGTTCTGACCTCCACACATTCAAGTCCCTTTAAAAACTCACCTTTTTAAGATCGCTTTTAATGTTTAACTGTTTTACATTTTTATTTCGTATTTTTACCTACCTTCTGTACCTTGTTTTTTATCTGCTTTTTGTTCAACTTGCTTTGTTCCTGTTTTTATCTTCACCCCTGTTAAGTGACTTTGAGTATCTTGAAAAGCGCTATACAAAAAAAATGTATTATTAGGGTTCGAGCAGTAACAGTGCAAGGACCCTATTGCAACCCTTGGGTTTATTAGGGTCCGAGCACCCTGGTGCGAAGACCCTATTGGAACTGCTCAGATTACACTGGTCTACACCCATTTTGGTGTCAAAGTTTTTTGAGCTGATTTTGGACAATTGCAATGTGCTGAATCCAAATATTACATTGGTTTTGCTCAATGAGGTCAAAATTTTGATTTGTGGCCACATGCACTTTTTTACATTTTTGTGTATATGTGCGGGTATATATGCTTTGTATCATACAAAGTTATTTTTCTATTTCCTGAAATGAACAAATTCTGAAACCTTTACAAGTTGATACTATAAATATTTGCAGGTGAATTAAATTTAGATAGAAAGTTTACCTCCTGGTTTATGAACAACACATTAGAGTCACGTGATTTTATCAGAAAGAGATGGAGACCTGGGGCCTGTACTACGAAGCAGGATTTGGGGTTAGCGAGGTAACTTCAGGTTAAATCCTGGGTTTTCGGTCCTACAAAGGTGGTTCACTTCTTACCGGGGTACACCACCATGGCAACTTACGCTGAACAGCTAACCTGCTCCGCAGCAGGTTATGTTGGAGACTGAGATCACTGGGAATAAAAACACCACCCACTGAAATTCAGTTCTCTCCCATAAAACTTCAGAAGGAGCAGAAAACAAAGTAGTTCTCAACAAAATGGCATCACCAGCATTAATAGAAGACACGCTACACATCGGAGCATGAATTGTGAGGGGTCACTGAGGAGTGTGAGGGTTTTTCGGGACCGGCAAAACAGCGCACCCTGATGAGGATCTCTATGAGCTCCTGTCTTCCCTCATTCATTTTTTCCCCCCTGTTGGCTACAGGCAATGTCAAAGGGATTTCATTGTTGTTTCCATACCAAATCACCCCACAACAGTAAATTGACTTTTGCATTAAAGGTTGTATTTGTAGGATACGTTAATAATGAATTATGTTTCTGTTTGTTCGTAGTTTGTTCACACGTCCTTTTCACAACAGCAGGATCGCAGCTGAAAGTAAAAAATGTCAGATATGTCACAAGTATATACATTAGGCAACAAATAGTATCTGATACGATCAGTGATCATATTATATTTTATTCTAATCTAATGAACTGATGCATTCACACAGTCAGCAGTTTCCCGCCAGCATTCCTTCCTGGCTTTGGCTGCTGCAACGCTGCTGCTTTTTGCTCCTGTGATGTTTTTATATTATTCTTCACATTTTGGAAAGAATATATTCTGCTCCTTTGGTGGTAAAGTGAGCCGCTCTGCAGCCAGACTTGCCCATAGTCGTGATTGGTCAGATGCCGATAACTCCGCCCATTTTATGTGCATGCGCTCATACTCAGATCAGACAACCTTGGGTTGACTTACCAAGTTGATAATCACCGTCGTAGGACCGGTTATACTGAGTGCGATTGTTAGGGTTAGTCAAGCTGGATCTCTGAAACATATCCTGGGTATGTTGATCTGGCTTGATAGTACATGCCCCAGGTATCAGGGACGCTGGGATGCAATCATGATGGCTGATTAGTGCTGGACTCTGAAGAGAGATATACCTGCTGCTGATCATTCCAGGAGTTCCAAGAAGCGGAAGGTCAAGCCCTGAATTTTGAGCAATGCTGATGAAACATGCAATTTACTTGTATTTACCTTTACAAATTTTTACGCTCATCAACTTTTAGATCATTTAGCTTATGAAAAGGATTAGAAAATGTAGTTTTTCTTCTAAAATCCGATTTTATATGAGAAATACTAAAATAAATCGATCGCTTATGTCAAAAAATGTGATCGATTAAGTGGCAAAATCCATTTTTTTAAAAAATCGAGTTGGCATAAAAGCCTGGCCTGATACAGAAAAGCAGATGTCATTTTGGATTTAGCCTTGCAAAAATAATTAACTAAATTAGTTTAAAAAATCCTAGACACCTTCAAAAAAATATTTTTTTGTAACCCAGTGTTATTATTAGGGTCTGAGCACACTTGTGCAAGGACCCTATTGAAACCCTTGTGATTATTATTAGGGTCCGAGCACCCAAAGGGTACGAAGACCCTATTGGAACTGCTTGGATTATTGTTATTCTTCGTTACAAAGAGAAGCGTTATTGAGGCCCGAAACATACTCGAAACTGCACGAAACTTGCCACACACATCAGACCCGGCGAAAAATTTTATTATTTGGAAGAAATATACACACCTCAATAGATAAATTGCTCCATAGCACCACCTTGAAAATTTCAAGTCCCATCGGAAGCACGTTTGACCTAGAGCTATGCAATTTGGTAGGCATATAGAGCAGGTCAGGAAAAACAAAAAAGTTGCCAGCACCAAGCTCTAAAATGCAACACAGCTCAACTGCACCCCCTACAATATTTCAACACAGTCCCATTGGGGCTATGTTTCACCTTCAACTACAAAATTCGGCACACATATGTAACAACTCGTGACGCACAAAAACGTTCGTAGCATTTTCCTGTAAACCCAACAGGAAATCCATCATGTTGGAAAAACGGCGAGCATACCAGGCCATTTTCACTCAAAAATGGCCTTTTTTGGCCATTTTCAAAATCTATCTCCTCCTAGGGGATACGTCGTACACACCTCTAATTTGACCAGCACAAACTACAGGACGTGGTGATTAAAAGTTATCAAAACGCTCCGCCGATGAGACCTGGTTTGGAAATGGCGGCCCGTGCAATTTTGATCAATGGCCATTTTGTCCTTTTTTGCTGTAATTCTGGTATTCACCGGAGTCCTGTCGGAAGGCCGTTTCACCTACAGCTACAAGATTCGGTGGGCATGTGTAGCAGGTCAGGGCACACAAAAAAGTCATCAGCACCAAGTCCTAAACCCAGCCATGGTTAACTTAGAAAAATATATACTAGAAAAGATGGATAAAAAATAACATTTAATCTAAAAAATATATTATTATTTACAATCAGTCTAATTGGCTTGAACTGTTAAATGAATATTTTCAAATGTAGGTATTGACAAACTTGTGTAATTATTGTGGCATTTATTATATATGTACTCTGTTTGGGTTTTCTGTTGTTGTATTAGCTCGGCTATATTGTAAATGAGGCTGCTACCTCAATATACTTCCAAGTTTAAAATAAATAAACAAATTACTCTGATGTCTTGTAGAATTATAAAGCTATGATTTGAAATACATTACTTTTTTTTTTTTTTTTTAGATTTAACACACATATTTGGTGTGTTTGCACAAAGTATCGTATCAGATCGGTATCGCCGATACCAGCCTGCATTTTACTCAGTATTGGATCAGAAAGCAAATCTGTGTTATCTAACATCACTAGTTTACGGTAAGTGAGAGTCAAGGCTGCCTCTTCCATCGATGTATTTAAAAAAGGCCTTTATTATATATATCTATGGCCTTCTCTCTACGACCTCTCAATCATTCTCAGGCTGCTTCGGTTCCTCCTCCATGACGCCGGTTGCCCTGGTGACGGTGTGGGAGGAGCTCGCGGGTGAGCACGAGGACGCCGGTTGGCTGTCACGCGGGCTGCTCTCCTGCCTCGTTCTTCCTGAAAACACTGCAGAGGAGCAGCAGACTGAACACAGCAGGACTGGAGACACTGAAGAGGTGCGTTACAGAGCTTTATGTAGTAAATAATGTCGTTAAAGCCATTAAATATACAGATATAGATGTTGTACATTAGCTGTACACCTGCTAAGTAGATAGTCCATATAGGCTGTTGTGGCAGCTTCACCGTCATGGCTTCTAATTTCAGAATATCAATAGCTACTATACGCTTGTTTTCATAACTTTAACCATAAGAAGTAGTAGAAATATACGATGCAAAATTTGCAATCGCTGTGGATGTTAAGATGTGCCCTCTCCATCACCCAGGAGCCCCAGTTAGGCGTCTCCCATATATATTCTGCACAGCGTAGAAAGGATCTTTATTAACTTTTATGGTGTTTGCTTAATATTAGACTGTCTGCATTGGTTGTTAGGTAATTTCCTTTTAAAGACTGTGTGAATAAAGTAGTAGCAACTGCTTTAACTGAATGCAAACATTCTCTGTACAAACTAACAGCTTCACTTTTTTGAGTTATTCCATCCTAAAACATCAGGGAGCTTCTGCTCGACCATATTAATATCGCCCAGATAAAAAAAAACCCATTATGCTTATATTGTGGGACATTTTCATGCCTAGACATATATTTAATGGGAATTTGATGTAGGTATGTTAGCAAGACTTTAGTGGTAAATTTATTCTCATGATCATTGCAAATTCTGAATCAATGACATGATGAGAAATACCAGTGACATTTTCCTTTTATTTTTAAAAGTTCATGAGGTATTGTTGTCCAAACATAGCCTTAAATTTCAGTGTGCAAGAAAGTGCTAAATGTGAGTCAAAAAATGTATCTTGAAAAAAAGGGAAAGGGATTAGATATATCAAGCTAAATTTTCAAAAATATCTTCATGAATATCCATCATATAAAAATTACAGGCAAATCAGCAGAAACTGTTCTTAAAACTTTGATGATTTGAAATTTTAAAGATCCTTCTCACAAAGAAACTGTTCAACAACAGCTTTAACCGAAGGTAAAAGACATTACATAATTCTCATCCATGGAATTAATCTGTCGTTTTTCTGGTTATGTGGTTAACATAAAGAATAAAACAACAAATCAAAAGCATAATAGGCTTAGTACTGCTTAGTACCTGTATGTTGCGTGCTTTTTGTAAAACCTGTTTCTATGGTCCACTAACATTCACTTGTAATTCAAGCCAGTCAGTCTTACAGTAGAGATGTTTTCTTGATGAGATTTGTATCTTGCAGAAATGAATCGGCGCCAAGAGTCAGGTCAGCGTGAGGAACAGGAGGAGGTGACAGGACTGGTTTGTGATGAGGCTGATCTCAAAGATGGACAGTAAGTCACAACGCTGCTCACTGGAAAAACATCAGTTTTTTGTCTAAGTGTTGCTATCTGTCACATTGACTCTAAGCTTTATAGCCTTTATTTGTATTTTGTATGTTTATTTCTTATTTTGCCCTTTGTGTGTGACTGAAGAATGAAAGAAGTCACTGTGGGGGACCAGAAAGTGTTGTTAGTCCGAACCCACGGTCAGTACAGTGCTATTGGGAACCAGTGCACTCATTACAGTGCTGCTCTGGTTAAAGGTAAAGCCTTCATTTACTTCCAAATTCTTTCTCTCACAATATGCAAGTATATATAAGTCCATTTTTGAAATAATGACTTTTCAGGAGCTTTGATCGGTGACAGAGTGAGATGTCCTTTTCACGGTGCT
This sequence comes from Stegastes partitus, assembly GCF_000690725.1. Lineage (NCBI taxonomy): Eukaryota > Metazoa > Chordata > Actinopteri > Pomacentridae > Stegastes > Stegastes partitus. The sequence continues at coordinate 64,053 of NW_007581382.1, read as the reverse complement.
TGCTTCAATGTGAAAACTGGAGACATAGAGGAGTATCCAGGTCTGGACTGTGTACCCAGCTATAAGGTAAAATAACATTTTATAGCAATTTACTACTCTTAACATGAGTAAATCCAAGAGTGACATTGTATCCTATCTAAAATAAAGTCACTTGTGCATTTATGTGACGACTCGTGCTCAGGTGATAGTGCGGGTGGACCCAAACGAAAAGGGAGACGGGGAGAAGGGTTAAAGGAAACAGGATTTATTAAGGGAAGGTGGTGGAGTGATGGGCACCAGGAGGCAGAAACATAGTCCGGTGAAGGGGTGCCGGTCGTGGGGGGTGCCGAGGGTGGTGCGAGGAGGTCCGGTGCTCGTGCATGCCGCTGTGGAGGTTTTCCTGGTGTAGAGAGGGGGCCGTGGAGAGGGAAACAGGGGTGGTGCGCAGGGGTCCGGTGCTCAAGGTTCGATGCTCGTGGGGGGGGTGCTCTCGTGAAGGATATCCCGGTGAAGGTGTCCGTGGTCGTGAACTCCCGTGGGTGACAAACGCTGGAGTGCTTGGAGGTGTGCCGAGTGCTGGAGCCGAGGAGGAGAACTGGAGACAGGCAGAGAAACATATACCATAAACTCGAGAACGACAGAAGTGCTGGAAATGCTCAGTGCGGTGCAGTAGCTCGTGGCCTGACTGTTACCCCGTGGTAGGTATCACAATCCTCTGGCGTCGGTCTTCTGTGAGACGCCAGTATTTAAGCTGGGCACAGCTGATGAGCCACAGCTGCCAGCGATCTCCCCTGATCGGCTCCGCCCAACCTGCAGTGAACAAAGGCACACCCACCAAAACCCAAAGACAGACAAAAACCCAAAAACCCAGTGAAACAAAAGTCTAGGATCCTCACAATTTATTTCCTTTTAGTGTGAAGTGTTAAGCACCAGCTCAAAATTTAAGCTTGTTAGATAGATTAAGCACATACACTGACATATTTATGTGTACATATACAGTATGATTTGGCTTTGGAGCTAATCAAACAGAGGAAGTCAAAATCAAAATTTTGCAGTGCCTGTTAATCAAGATCAATCTAATACATTTTTAGTTCTGGTACCAGATAATATTATTGTTCTAGTATTTCCTCTCCCTTTCAAAACCTTCCTCTTTTTAGAATGGATGCTCTTGTCAACATTTTACCTTTGGAAACATGAATCTCTGCTTAAAGTTAAATTCATCTTAATCTGGTTTTATTTAACAGGTCAAAGTTGAGAATGGAAAGGTGTACGTTTCCATCGACAAAAAAGTAAGAGACATAAGTTAAAGAAACTTAAGATAATCACAAGCTTCTTTTCATTTTGTCTTAAAATACACCATTTTAAACCATTTGATTGTCTCTTGTAGTCTCTGAAGGCGACCAAGCGGGTGAAGGAGATGTGCACAGTGGTACCAGAAATCAAACATACTATTCTGCTAATAGGAGGAGGTAAGGACTAGATGGAATAAATACAAGAGGAGTTCAAGCTGTTAATCCATTTTATCTGAAATTCACTAGCAGGTTGGCAACATTTTTAGTTTGTGGCCTGTGTATTATAAAAAAGTAAATGGTCTGCAATTGCAATGCACTTTTGTACCTCAGTGGTACTCAACGTTGTTCTGTCTTTCAGTTTGAGACCTGCTTTACCACCTGAGCCTGAGCTATATCAATAAATAGAACTTTTCTACCCAGACGAAGAAAGAGATTAAGGTTTAGGGAGCTTCCTCTCTGAGTGTACCCTGAAAAAATGACACTCTGAACATAAATTTTGTGATTTCAGGTCCTGCCTCTCTGGTTTGTGCTGAGACACTTCGGCAAAATTGCTACCAGGGTCGCATTATCATCATAACCAAAGACACCCTGCTTCCATTTGACAAGACCAAACTGAGTAAGGTGAGAAACTTCATACATATTTGTGTCCAACCAGTGAGTGTTTTTTTTTTTTTCTGTCAGTGTTTGTATTTAAATGTAAGTTTTTACTAAATGGTATTGCCTCTTTCAGGCTATGAATCTGGACAGCAGCAGCATCCTCCTCCGGTCAAGTGACTTTTTACAACAGTATGGGATAGAAGTGTGGACACAGAAAGAGGTGAGAGGCAAAAATGCAAACTGTCTTAACTGTATGTATTATTTGTGATGTTGTCTCACTGTCTTGCAAAAGTTGATCCTCGCTGGGAGAATGGTAAAGCGTGTGCGTTGTGCCTCAGGTGGTGTCGGTAAACCCAGCTGACAAGACGGTGAAGATAAGCGATGGCACTTTGCAGCATTATGACCAGCTCCTCATCGCAACGGGCGGCAGGTGAGACTCCTGCGCTGTTCCACGGGTCTTTCATAAAGAAAAGCACACTTGAAGTGTTTTTAGATTAATGAGAAACATTTAATTGTTAAGAGGATTCCATGTAATATTAGTAGTATAATGGTTGTTTATCTGTTCACAGAGCTCGGCCTCTCAGTTGTCCTGGTTCGGACCTTAAGGGAGTGAATTTGCTGCAGTGTTACGAAGACGCCAAAGAGATTATCAGCTCCTGCCCCGGACACAAGGCTGTCGTTATTGGGGCATCTTTCATAGGTGACCAAATACTGCAAAATGACGAGAACATTGTTAGTTTTTCTGAAGACATTTGAATGTCATGTTAACGTGATGCTCAGTAATGAATAAGCTATTCAAGTATTTGACTGTTTATGCCGCATGTAGGGCATTTGCACTTCGCTGATGAGTTTTTCAATCACAAAAACAGGTATGGAGGTTGCATCCTACTTATCAGACAAAGCTGCTAGCGTTGCTTTGGTTGGCACTTCCAAATACCCATATGAGCGGACTTTGGGACCAGAGATTGGGAACATGAGTATGCAAGTAAGACATGGTGATGACGGCAGCATTTCACTGTCACTGCTCGATGTGATTTTATCAGCTTTTATAAGACAAAAAAACTAAAACACAGTTTCTCCTTTAAGATGTTGGAGGAACAGAAGGTGAAGTTCCACATGAAAGATGAAGTCACTGAGATCAGAGGGGAGAGCGGCAAGGCAAGTGAGCCTTTACTATCTTCACATATTTTTCACGTTTTATATCTTTACAGTACAAAAAGCAGAGGTGATGATATTTAAATATCCCAGTGAGCCAGCATGAACAATACTAGAACCCTGAAAAAGAAGCTGCTAAATAAACTTCGACATCATTATTGTTATTATTATTTACATTGGTGATTTTTCTGACATGTCACAATATTTTCCATAAAATTAACCTACTGCCACAAAAAATTTTATTATATTCTGTTGTAGATCCCTAAATTTAGACTCTTGTTTCAGGTGAAGGAGGTGGTGCTAAAGAGCGGTACAGTCCTTGAAGCTGATGTGGTGATTGCTGGAATTGGTAATTATATTATTCAAAATCAAATTCAAAAAGTGTTATGTATTTAAAAAAAAAAAGTTATCAGAATCACAGGATGAAAATCAGGTTTGGGGTTATTTGAATGTGTGGACTTTTAATATGCAGGTGTTAATACTGCAAACACTGCTCTGCTTTATATGTAATTGTTACCTAAACCCATGAATCAAGACATTTCCTGTGCAGTCCTGCAAAAATAGAACACAAATATTTACTTTTCAGGTGTCATCCCCAATTCAGACTTCTTGGCAGGAAGCAACGTGGACATGGATTCAAAAAAAGCTGTGATTGTTGACAAGGTAACAGTGAATAGAGGGCAAAGCCCACAGCCAAACTGTAATCACTGTGATATTGACATAACTAATGAAGCACAGGCATGGCCTGACAGCTTAACATTCAGGACTTAGGCTGAAGGATACAGTTAATTTGTGTTGCTTGTCTTTTGACATGTTTGTCCAGATATGGATATTGTATGTCTTCTAAATCCTTCAGCTAATTCTGTCCAGGTATATTCTTTTCTTTTTCTTTCTTCTTTTGCTGTAAACTTCTTTCTCTATTCAAACAGTACATGAAGACCAACATAGCCGATGTTTTTGCTGCTGGAGATGTCACCTCGTTCCCTCTGACCATTCGTGGTGACCAGAGGGTCAACACTGGTCACTGGCAGATGTCACAGGCTCACGGTAAGAAGCTGAAGGATCAAAAACATTCTGTTGAGATATTTGTGAATCATGTTGTGGGTGACAATAATTGGCTTCCTTGGTTCAACTTCATTGTTTGTTGTACCAGGGAGAATCGCAGCTCTAAACATGCTGAAGAAACCAACCACAATTGAGTCTATTCCTTTCTTCTGGACTGTGTTGCTTGGGAAGAGTATCAGATATGCAGGTGGAATATTTACTGAGAAAATGTCACATAAGAATATTTAAACCCACACTGTGCTGAGTCTCTGTTCCCTCTTTTGTTTCCTCTTTCTAGGTTATGCAGAAGGATACACAGAAATCATATTCAAAGGCCAAGTGGAAGAAAGGAAATTTGTGGCATTTTACATCAAGTGAGCAACTGTGGAGAAATTCTCCATACAACTGAACATAAATTCTTTCAATTTGCATAAAATTTCTTTCTTGTGTCTTTTGTTGACAGGGATGAGGTGGTGGTTGCTGTGGCCAGCCTGATGTCTGATCCCGCTGTGTCTCGTGTTGCAGAGATAATGGCTACCGGCCAAATCCTAACAAAAGCACAGGCTCAGTGAGTGACACTGTTGTTGTGAAAACAGCTTGTTTGGGGTAGTCAGAGATCAAAATTGATATCCCAATTGTAGCACAGCAAGCAAATAGTCGGCTATTCAGCTATTTGGGTCCTGCCCTACTGAGCAGCCAATGGTCTTATTACTGGTGATGACAAAGGAATCTATTGTGTTACGCCTGCATTGAGTTTTTTTGCCACATGGGGGTAGCAGAAGCACACTGTGGACGTCATTGCCTTTAGCTGTTATGGCAAACCATATTCCACAGATATGAAGCAATCTTATCTTCCATTTGTGCGTCATGTTTGTGTCAACATCACTTAAACTCTAATAACCTCCCTTTTACTTCTATTTTCTTATCCTTCAAATCCTAAGAACATTTGAGGGGTGTATTGTGAAGTGAGGTTAATGGATGAGTGAGGTATGTTGAGACTACAATCAGATTTTTTTTTGGGTCACATACGTTTCTCTCATTTAACCTGGCTAGTTCACCATGCTAACTGATTCTGCACAGCTAACATGCTCCAGAGAAGGTTATGTTCAGAGTATCAGATTTAAATTGGCTGTAAGGCGCATCTTCCCATCACTAGTTCTTTTCCTGACGATTCTATATGAACGATACAAACTCTCAGCTGAGGGAAAACGTTATATATGTGAACCTGTTGAGCCGTAATCTGTGCGGTGAGTTGCCAGGTGATGCAGAAAATGCATAAATGTGTGGTTTTTTAAAAAGATATTTTTTAGGCTTTTCTGCCTTTAATGGATAGGACAGTGAAAGAGTGACAGAGAAACATGGGGAGAAGAATCGGGAAAGGACATGCAGCAAATGAGCCGCTGGCTGGAATCAAACCTGTGGCTGCTGTGTCGGGGACCATAGCCCCTGTACATGGGTTGCCTGTTCAACCTGTTGAACTATCTGGGTGCACCCCATAAATGTGTTTATAATGCTCGGTCCTGATTTACTGTCCATTCAAGGAATAGGTGACTGATTAGTTTATTGGTGTTTATCTCAAAGAATATTCAATCAGAAACATTATGATTTTGATTTGACCAAAACCTATAGTGATTTCCATGTATCCTTCTTTATGGAGCATTGCCAGACCTACGTAAGGGCACTTCTTGAGTATCATGTTTGAATATATAAGAAGTTTAAATTTTAGGAGCTGTAATATGCAGCTCACTTGTTGGGAATAAGACCCTGCATTACGAGTCACTGAGTGGTAAAACAATCATATTACAGCATTTCAACAGCATTCTTCTCTTGCATCAAGAAAAACAACCTGCTCCTCTTGACTGGAGTAGACAAGTATCAAGCACTTAGTCCATTTTGTGTTAAAGAGTCACATGACTCTTTAAACTCCAAAACTGATGGTAGCGCCAGGTAGAAAAAGCCAGAGTTGTGATACCCATTATCTCTGAATGGGATTTCAGGTTTTACTGAGCCAGCTCGACCTGTCCAGGGTGTCCCCTGCCTTCGCCCTAAGTCGGCTGGGATAGGCTCCAGCCCCCCCACGACCCTAATGAGGATTAAGCGGTGTATAGAAAATGGATGGATGGACTGAGCCAGCTAACACAAAAAAGCCTGGCTAAGTCAAACTTAATTTGTAGCACACAGTCAGTGTTTATAGATTGTTCACTGAAACAAGCTGGCTGTGCCTGAAAATTATGTTTGAAAGTGAACCAAAACAGTAAAACTGGCGGCATGCACATATACTTTATAGCAGTTTTAACTATTGCCATACAGTATAGTTATCTGTTGTGGTATAATTCAGTTGGTATTGACGTGACAGAGACTTGCAGGATGTTGAAGACTTGAAACCTTGATGACACTGAAGTCATGTAAACACAACAGGGACTATAAATTATAGTTTTAGTTAATGTTATATATAAACATCATATCCCAAATTACAAATAACCTGGATGCCTTGTCATTGCTGACTATTTGTTTTCTCTCTTCCTTATCTGTTCAGAGCTGACGACTTGAGCTGGCTGCAGATGTAAAGAGACGCCTGCCGTCTCCAGGAGTAACACCTCTTTGCGACGAAGGATGTAGCATCGACCCTTTATTGTTTTCTCTCCCTCGCTCTCAAATAGTGCCAAATTGGATTGCTACATTAACTGCCTCAGGGCTCCTGAAAACCAAACAGACCTCATCTCTGTTCACACTCAAGAGCACTGTTACCATAGTGGCAGGCAATGTTTTATCGATTTTACTCTTTGTGCACACACAGTTATATGATTGACTGGTGAACCGTATTTATTTCACGTTTTCACTGCCACTGTCCCAAAAGTGTGACGTCTCTAAGTGGTCACAGTCTGTGGTCCGTAGTAGCTACGCAACATAAATCTATCCAAAACTTTTGTTATACATTAGGTTTTGTAGTACAGTAATAGAAACATAAAAAGTACATTTATTTATCCACTAAAATCATTTAAAAAACACTCGCACCATTCCACTGATCTAAAAATGCTGCATAGTTTGTTTTTGTGTTTGTCACTTTCATGTGCACTGTAATGTACTGTAATGCCTTCGTCTGTTGTACGGCAAATGTTTACAGCAGATCTACAGCTTATTGTTTAGCATTTCTCATATTCTGTAAAGCTCATTGTTTACCTTATGAAATTAAAAATAGAGCAGTTAAGAAAATACCTTATAGCATTTTTAAACACCTTTCAGCTTCTTCAAAGATACATCTGAACACTCTGAGGTACGTAATTGATACTGTGGCTTTAAACTTACATGTAATGTTAAGAATTTCAACGACTCTGATTATCTACACAATGCCGTATTTATTATTATCAGTTGCAGTTTTTGTCAAACTGACTACAATAAATCATTTCTCACCTGTGGGTAACTTTTTCGACTTCTGTCAATAAGATTTAAGAGGTATGAATGGTGCTGATTAACCCTCATCTTACCAACATATTTAACATACAAGGACTAATGACCCCAAAAATACACTACAGTAAGAATAACAAAAAAAAAAAATTATTCTGTCCTTTTAAAAACACTATTAGTGAGGTAATGTCTATTGGAAATGTTTTTTTTTTCGGAAACTTGCATATTGTATCAAACGACTATAGATACTTGTCTTTAATACAAATTGCTCCTTTGATCCTGAATACCATCCACATTAGTACATGAAGATGTATTTAACATCCTTTGCTTCTGTTATCATTTTGTTTTTAGCAATTTCATGCAAACAGTATATTTGGCAAATTTGTGTCCCAAAATTTCAATCTAGATCTGCCTGTCACTCAAAACTGCATCCATCCATCCATTATCTATACGCCTATTAATCCTCACTAGGGTCGCAGGAGGGCTGGAGCCAATCCCAGCTGACTTAGGGCGAAGGCAGCTTCACCTGGACAGGTCGCCAGTCTATCACAGGGCTACACTTAGAGACAGACAACCAAGCACACTCACATTCACACCTGCGGACTATTTAGAATCACCAATTAACCTCAACATGTTTTTGGACTGTGTGGGAGGAAGCCGGAAAACCCGGAGAGAACCCACGATGGACGGGGAGAACATGCAAACTCCACGCAGAAAGGTCCCGGGTGTCCTCACCAGGGCGCGAACCAGCGACTTTCTAGCTGCAAGGCAAGGGTGCTAACCACGGAGCCCCTCAAAACTGCATTATAGAGATATATTCTAGATTTGTTGCATACATGCACATGACAGAGCATCATGAAAAAAGACAAACATCCTCCAGCCTTTTTTCCTACATACCCTTTCCTTGGCAGCTTTAAGAGTGGTTAACTTTGTGCTTTTTCCCCAAACTCGCACCATGTCCTGATAATGCTCAGATTGCATGTCAGTCATGTGAATGATGCACTATTTTAGTCTTATCTTGGAGAATAAAACGAAACAAAACAAAAAATTTGATAGTCACAAAGCATTTTATCGTGAAATTTGATATTGTATTTACTATTTTGAACCTCATTTTATGTTAGGAGGAGCAGCATTTCAGGTTGTTGATGAAGCACATAAGGAAACCTGTTTGTTTCCTTCAGAATGACTGACAGAGAACATTCTCCTCAATCCTTAAATCACTGCAGTAAATAGTTCCATCTTTTAAAACTACATAGCCAGAATTGTGTACTTTTGACTGGTTGCCCTCTAAAGATCCTTAATATATTGATTTATTTGTTCTATTTTAAACAGTAATCATAACATGAACAGAAAATATTATTAAGTCATGAGGAATTGTTGACAAAGTCACAAAAAGTGGAATTACAGAATAAACAACCTGTGAGATATGAAAAAAGCATAGCTCTGAGGCCAGTAGGATAAGTGTCAAAATGTTTTTGGAACCATATACAGTGCAATCTTATCAAACATCAGACACATCAGTGAATTATTATTACATCTTTTATCTTTATTTTCATTTATGTTGTTAATTGTTGCCAGTCCTGCCTTGTTGTACTCTTACAAGACTTAACACAAACCATCCACTGCCTGTGAACACAGCAGCATTTATAGTCTTAAAACGTCAAGTACAGAGGAAAGATGACAGATGCAACACAAATATTTGCAAGATGCTTTCAGTTCATTCATATGCAGATTTTCAAGTTAGAATTAGAAAAACACAAGTTCAAGAAACTCTTGTTACTATATTATTTCAGTCATTTTAGTCTCTACACAAATACAATCAACTGTGGAATAAGAAAAAAATATGATTTATAGTAATGCTAAAGTGACACTTGATTATGACAACACCTGCCAACCATGAAGTCATCTGAAAAAAAATGCCGTAACTACATGACTAAGATGATTTAGGAAGTCTTTAAAGACGAAATCTACAAATCAAAAGTTTAAAAAAGAGGGAAATAGAAGACGTTAGTAGGAGTTTAATTTGCTGCTGTTATCTTATGTCTTCATCACATTTTCTTCTTCTGGATTCAGCTGCTTCTTTATTTGCCCGTTTTGGAGCATTGCTTCACAGAGGATCCCATTTTGTCAGACCACAGAAACGGGTCCAGGTGGCAGTACTTAGAAGAAAAAAAAGAATATCAGTGGTCAGTAACGCAAACAAGTCTGTAGCCATCACAATGTATGCTGCATTACTGCTGTAAAAAGCTACCTGCTGCATATATCAAATAACTGCAGTCTTATTTTAAAAAGTGGATCAACTGTTGTCGGGCGGTTTATTTCTTAATGTAGCCAACAGATAAACTTTCAGAATTAAAGCATTTCAGCCACAGTGAACCCAGAATATCATCTACCTTCGGTGCTGACTCAGGGCTGGAGTCCTGTTTATCCAACATCTGGATTTTGAAATCTGAGGAGAAGCGGGAACTCTGGAGGATTGCTGCCATCTCTCCATTTACCTCCATTGCCACATCTTTCTGCAGAGGATAAAATGAACACTAATCTTATTAATTCAATAACATTAAATATTTTTGTTTCAATGAGGAGATACACCTCGTTTCTTTGAAATTAAAAACTATAACACTTGCAGACTTATTTCTCCTCCTCCTGGAACAACGGGTTAATAAATGTTCTGCTGTAAATATCAATAAAGCAATTTAGTATTGATCTACTCTGAGGTGACTTTGATACCTTGAAACTGTGGCAGGAATCAAAGTCCAGCTGATCTGGGAAATCTGCTGTTCCTTTATAGGTCACAGTTGCTTTGGACAGCACTGGAGTTTTGGGCAGCTTGAAGAGCCTGTAGGTGGCTGAAATATAGCTGATGTCGCCTGTAAAACAAAGAGATCACTCAGCCGTGGAAGCAAAATAATTCTTTATTGTTGTTTCAGGTCAAAGTTGTGTACCTGCTTTTGCTTTGAGCTCACTGTTGTGGACCACGATGCGGCTCGAAGAAACAAGTTGTGGAGTGCTGAAGCCGACGCTGTGGCCCAGTGAGATAAGGTCTTGCCAGAACAGAGAGCCGCCCATTCCCTCACCTGAGCCAGACGACATTATATAACAGTGACACAGGGATTCTGCATTGTATTATTGCCTTTTATTGCACTATTCAAAGATTTCTGTTACCCCACAGTACTGGATCTTGCTTCATGTGATCAGGAATGACTTTGCTGGCATACATGTCGCTGAAGTAAAGCTCACCGCCCTCCTGTATAAAATAAGGGACATTTTTTTGTACATTTTTCTATTGAGCTTTAACACATCTTTGCACTAAGTTGTGGTGATTCATCAGACCAACCTTGAGGACGTTGTAGGCTTCCTGCAGCACTGCTCTTTTATCAGAGCACAAACAGATTACACAGTTGGATCTGAGTAGATTACAGAGAAAAACAGTGTATTTATTAAGATATGAAAGTTTTTTTTTTTTTTTCAATCGACAGATGTTGCAGCTGTAACTCAGACTTACATCACAACATCCACTGAGTTGCTCTGGATGCCAGCTTCACCGAGCTTCTCCATGTATCCCTGGACGAAGGTGACGTTGGGCTTCTCGTAGCCGAACGTCTTCTGATGATACTCGATGTACTGACGGGATACTGCGATCTGAACAGATACGAGTTAAATCAATGAAAAAATAAAAAGAGCACAGGGATCAAGCGCCATGTTTACAGCTGTGTGTAAATACCAGCTCCTCTGTCATATCGAGCCCCGTCACGTGTCCATTCGGTCCAACAAGTTTACTGAAGGCATAACAGTCTCTGCCGGAGCCGCTGCCGAGGTCCAAGATTCTGCAGCCCTCCAGCTTCGATGGAAATGGAAGACCGCAACCGAAGAATCTAGAGAAAAATATTGTTAGTAGCAGCTACTATAGTCGAAGGGGAATCCAAACTATACAGATATCATTTTATGGTGTAAAAGATGATCAAAAACTAAACACAGCATAATGTTTGCATAGACTTTTGTCATATATAGGTGTCATATTTCAAATGTGTTTACAGGAGAGTAAACAAAGAGTAATTTCTCTATAAAACTGTTGCATTATCTTAATGGATTTTTAACAAATCTGTCAACTCAGTGTAAGAATCTTGATGTCTCTGAGTAATAAAATAAGTGGAGGAGAATACAATTGAATTTAATCAGAAGCTCTTAATCTTCTGTAATTCTATAGAAATGCTTGTTGTATATACAGAAAATAGATTCCAGTTATTGCTGCAGAAGTTTTTGAGTCAAAAGTTAATTCAAAAGCGAGGCCGGCTTTACTTTCTGCTGACTTCTGGGTGAACCAGGCTCAGAGCATCTTTCACACTTTTTGGCATGGGGCGGAACGAAATGCCGCAGGAGGAGGAGGTGGCAGCGCTGGTTTGCACATCAGCAGTAGTCTCCAGTCGACTGCCATAGTATTTCTGCACAGTGACACAGAAGTCAACAGATGCACAGTCAACATGACTGTCTTTACACATCAGCTGCAACGAACACATTTTGTCATTTTGTCAATAAAATGTCAGAAAAATGTGAAAAATGTTCATCAGTGTTTAAAAAACACAAGATAATGTCTTGTTTCGTTTAAAACACAAAGATATTCAGTTTACTGTCACAAAGGAGTAAAAACAGCATCAAATTATTTATATTTATGAAACTGAAATCAGAGGTTTAATTTAATTTTAATTTAAATGTTAACAATGAATCAGTTAAATGTCACCGGTCTACTTTACACATGCTGTAACATTTACCTGCTTCTTCACAGGTTGTTGCAGGTCAAATTCTATTGGAGCATTTAAACTAGTATTACAAAACTCACATCCTCACTAGTCCTGCACCGCACTGTAAAATATACTGCGAGAAAAAAAATGTGATAATGGCATGAAAAAAGTGAATTCAACTATGAAAATGGTAAAAGAAAAGAAAAGTGGGAGAACAGGTCAATATCTGTAAAATAATGCTAAAATAATACAGTAGGACAGTATAATTTGACAGCAGTCCCACAGTGTAAAAGAACAAACTATTATTGGGAAAAATAATGATGTGGGATTTAGACATTATTTACAGATTTGGCCTTTTTTTAAAAATTTTTTTAAAAATCAGTATGTAAATGAGTACTCTTTTGTTATTTTTACAAGATGTGTAATTAAATAAAAATAATACCAAATAATTTTTTTTTAATGAAGGTAAATATCTGTAGAATATTTTTTTTGCTGATTTCAATATAGTAAAAAGAAAAAAAAAATCGAATTTTACTATCAGTTGTAAAAGAACAAATTACCATTGCTTTAAAACAGATTTTTGGCCTATTTTTTTTTTAAAAGGTTTAACATTTATATATGTATGTATGTATGTATGTATGTATTTATATATGTATGTATTTCCGTGATTGTACTCGTTATCATCTGTAATTCTTTAAATTTGTAAACTCTGCAGACTTAACAATGAATTGTTCAAAAAATTACAATTAAAACAGTTGAAAAAAACATTATTATTATTATTATTTTTTTATATTTCATGCAGTATAATGCAGGGATTTGCTCAGTCGTGCACAGTAATATAATATCAGTTCCTTCAATGCATTTACATTTATGGGCGCTACACTGTAATTCAATGTAATGAATCATGAAAATAACATACATTTGGTCTAGTTTCAAACTTTCTTTAACCGCGTAAAATATGTCTTCAGCTTGAAATTGAAGACTTTTGACCTTTGCACAAACTCAACTCCTACTCTGTCGGTTTACCTGAGGACACAGCAGCGGTGTCAAGTTCAATAAAAAACTTCTGGGTTGCAGATTAAACATGTCTGAACGGTTATTATGTAACTGTGTGTGTGTGTGTGTGTGTGTGTGTGTGTGTGTCCGAGGAGCTTCGAGAAAGCGTCTCTGCAAAGTCCGACAGAACAGAAAGTTTAAACTCAGATACCTTCACGTTTTCCCGCACGTCGTCACCTGTCGACATTCTGCCCGAAAGACTGTCAAACACAGAAAAAGAGGTTTGAAACGATCAAGGAAGCTCAAACTCTGCAGTTTGAATCAGAAGCTGTAGTAGGCTGTGACCTGCCCTTCTTCTGGTCCACGTGTTTTTCAGAATAAAAGCACCACTGTGTACAAATTTAAATCAGTGAACAAAAAAAAAAAAGCCTAAATCATGGCCTCAGCAATTTCTAATAATAATAATAATAATAATAATATTTGTCTGATTTTATACTTTAGTTCAAGAAAAACAGCTGTTTGACTTACTGTTTTTTTTTTAACATAAAACATATTTTTGTGCACCTTCATATCTGCATGTAAGAAGTTTAGACATGCTTTTATAAAAATGTATGCTCTACTACAACCCCTAGTTCTTTTAAATCAAGAATTAGGACTTTCCAGTTTGCCGCTGACTTTTATTAAAATTCATTTGAGACTTTTATTTTTTCAGATCTTGCACTGCATTGAAACTTTTTTGTATCTTTATTTGTTTTATCTTGTTTAATCTGCTGTTTACATGAAGTATTTTTTAAATATCTATTTTGGCAAACTAAATTGTGCCTAACAAAAATATAATCAATAGAAATGGCTAAACATAACCAATATAATTAACACACAACAACACTAATGCAATATTTTTTTTTGGTGCTAAATGGGTAACTTTAAAGGGCTGAAATTAATTTATATTACCCACTACCAAACTTACTTACATTTAATTAATAGTATTGTTTGTAATCTGTTGTATTACAAGCAAAAGTTTGTCTTTTCCTACAGTGTAGACACAGGAAGAGCAGTCAGCCTTCAAATACAGACCTTAAAAACAGAATGTACAACTGAGCCAAGAGCACGTGTTGCACATAAAAGATATCAATCCACCGTTCATACAGTTTAGTGCAGCTCAAAGTGCTCCATAGATGACTGATAAGCCATTATTAGGACAGGACAAATAATACATTTAAAATATTACAAGGACAAAGTATTGAAATAAGATAGTAAAAAAGTAGATATTGAATTTTGCATAAAAAGACAAAACAAAGAAAATTCAGTAATAAAAACAAAATAAAATAAATATTAAAAAGGAAAACATAAAAGTCAAATTAAATAATAAAAAACACCTGATAAAATAGATTATAAAGACAAAATATAGAAATAGAGTAAAATAGCCTAAAAGTAACACAAAACAATGAAATAAATAAATAAAAGAGAGTAAGTGATGTTCGTGAATCATACTTATACAGGCTGTAGTAGGAGGTTTGAAGATGTTCAAGCTTCCAGCTGCCCTGTGTCCTCAGCAGACTGTTCCAGCAGCTTGGAACATAAAACTTATAGCCTCAGGTTTCATTCATGCACTTTGGAACGAATAACAGACTGCTGCCAGGGGCTGTACTATAAGTATGTGAACCGTATGCCAATGCAATATCATGAAGTGCTTTAAAAACAAGTGAAAGAATTTCAGAATCAATACAGAAAATAAAAGGCAACAAAATGTAAAGACTCTGAAAAGGGTCTAATGTCTTCTTTTCGAGTTCTGAATCAGCCGTAGCAGATTTAAAATATTCTTTTGGTAGATCATATAAAAAAAAGCATTACAGCATTCAAGCATGCTAAATATAAAAACATGAATTTGTCTCTCTCTCTTTTTTTTTAAAAGTCTCTGATTGACACAGTAAAAAGACATAAAAACTACACTATAAATTATACCTATACAAGAAGTCAAAGTATGGGGTCCTGATTTTATAGAATGAAAAAAGGTTGTGTTTCAGAGCTGAGAAGAAAACCTAAAATGGAAAATAACAATTGGTACAGTTTGCTGCCACTGATTTAAAATAAATGATTTATCCTAAAAATGCCTTTTTACATTGTCTTGTGTTTCTTTAATTTGCCTTGGTAAAAAGCTGAACTGCCTCTAGGGCAAACTTGCAGTGGGAAGAAACAATTTATACTGGGCTCAAATATAAACACAACATAGAATATTTTATTTAATTGTATCCATTCTTTTTAACATAGGGGAATACATATTTGTTGTTCCAACACACAGAAAAGGCGTCATGAAACAGTCAGGTACGCATTGTATTGGAAATGAAAACATGGAGATTGAGAGTGGGGTCAGAGACCAGAAATCACAAGTCAATAAGGAGCCACACATTTGCGATGCAAAGAGCAAATTAGGTCGTTGATGCAGCTTTGGAATATTGTGTAACTCTTCTTGAAGGACTTGATGAAGTTGGTGGGTAGGATCAGGTCACATTAAATGCCCTGCAAAGTCACGAACTGACATGTCAGCATGACAATAGCTTTTTCTCTTCTTTCTCTTATCATCTGTGGAATTGTGTCAGTTGAACAGAGCTGCCTTTTAAGGTGGCATTTTACAGTCACTGGTCAAAGGAGTGTCTGTCTGCTGATCACTCGATCTGATTTTAGTTATTTCAAGTCACACCTGACAATAAACAATCAAGAATTTGTCTCTAGTTGAGCAGCTCCATAATGCTTTGTGAACAATTGGCTAAATTTGACTCTGAAATTAGATTTTAAACTTTACATTTCACTGATTTACATTTTTTATGGGAAAATTAAAATCCCTTAGAGAGTACAATGAAATCTGATCATCTCAGACAAAAAATAATCAGTGTCAAGAAGTGGTTGTTTTTTAATTCGTTTATTGAGGTTAATAATAAAACCATTTACTTGTACAAACAGGTGCAGGGGTAATAATTAACATATCAAAGCTTTGTTTTCCTGTTGTTTGACCCCCGCAGGCTGCACTCCAACCCTGCAGGGGGCAGCAGTTCGCCGGATATGAGAACATCCGGGTACTTGCAAAATTGCGCTTGTTCAACGTTGGCGTATTTTTTCGACGTAGCGCTGCTTCAGTTCACCGATATGAAACGCTAATATCCTGCGTATGTGCTGTCAGTGATTTCCACTGAGGTCCGTTCATCGTGTGTCCGCCGTCGTTCGTCGTGCGTGATGCGGTTGTATGAAGACGCATCAACACAACACTGAAGCTGAAAAAAAGAACAATACGAGAGAAATGTTGTGTTAGTTCAGTGTGTGTGGATCGAAGTTGTCTCATAGGTTAACGAACTGCACTGGGAGTGAAGGTAGCGAGGTTTGTGCTCCTTTTTTTTGTTTTTGTTGCTTAACACGCAGCCGTTAGCCGCTAGGCTAGCTTAACCGCTCTCTCCACGCTTGGCCTAATCAGTGCATTCAATGTACCAGCGTTGAATAATGTGGTGCAGATTTTTTAGCAAATACTTAAAGTTATTTTGAGTTTACGTTGCGCACTGTTACCCAACGAGCAACTAGTTAGCTTAGGTATGGTGGTGTTAAAGTTTTGCGTATTTAGTGGTTCGGTTTCGTTTGGGAAGCCATGTTAAGCTAGCTTAGTTAGCTCGTTAATTAAAACCGAGTGAATATTGCAGCTATGCAGAAAAGTCAAAGTGCAATAGTTAGTCATATTTTGTGTCGCATTATTGAATTTCCCTTCTGGGATAAATGAAGTATTTTTCATTTCATTAGGAAATATAAATAATAAATTCTACTCAAAGCAAGTTTAGAGCAGGTCTCATACTTGAAATTTGGACAGGATGTACGCGTAATTTACATTTGGGAAATAATGTACTACTTGTTGGAGCCGCTGACTTTCTAAAGAGTAAATATCCTAAGGTCTCTGCATTATTTTGTCAGTTCATTGTCCTACATTATAACCAATTTATTTGCTTTTACGAGTTGAAATGACTTTAAAGGACCAGTTGATCCCCTGTAATTCAGTTTTTCACTTGAAAGTGAATGTAGCCCATGTATTTTGGTTTGTGTGTGTATATATATATCTTAAAATAGCTGAAAATTATGCTGTAACCTGCAAACGTTCTTTTGGGTCACACCTATTTGGTTACAAGAAGCAGTTTTGAAAGGACACACTTTTGCTATTATCAGAGACATACACTTGTGTATTTGTACATTCCGAAGCAGGTGCAGATGTTAATGAACTGGGCAATGCAGCTTTACCAAGAGACAGTCTGGCTGACAGCAGTATTTGTCATGACACCACCCATAGAGCCAGTGCACTAATGTAACAGAGACTTTCTCATCAATCTAACAATTTTTTTTTAGTTAAACTGAATACATTTTATCTGTTTTGACCTGTAATGTCACTCTTCAGGATTTTGATAATATACAGTCATGTAAGTTGAACATTTAGGGTAAGTAGTAATTGTGATTCATTGTTTTTGTTTTGAGTAGTGAGGCGCCATGGCGGCTACCTTTCCCTACAGAGGGGTCCCACCAGCAATGCCACCAGGTGTACCCCCTCCTGCACCAGTCCCGGACTACATGTCTGAGGAAAAACTGCAAGAGAAAGGTATGCTGGTTTTCACTCAGTAGAGCACATTTATGGTTTCATTTGAAAACTAAAACGTTATATACTTTAATGTACTTACTTTTAAGTATTAACTTTCTTCCATCACTATAGCAAGAAAATGGCAGCAGCTCCAGGCAAAGCGCTACTCAGAAAAGAGAAAGTTTGGCTTTGTGGACGCTCAGAAGGAAGACATGCCACCTGAACATGTCCGCAAGATCATCAGGGACCATGGAGACATGACCAATAGAAAGTTTCGCCATGATAAGAGAGTCTACCTTGGGTAAAAATGAATCTTGTACACAAAAAGTGTTTTAAAAAATCTTAATAGAAGCCAGCATATATATTTCTGCTGTTGATCTATTTGTGTTGCAAAAGCTCATTCTGTATCTGTCTTTTTGTTGAACAGCGCCCTCAAGTACATGCCCCATGCAGTGCTGAAGCTGCTGGAAAACATGCCTATGCCCTGGGAGCAGATCCGAGATGTTCCTGTACTCTACCACATCACAGGAGCTATTTCCTTTGTGAATGAAATCCCTTGGGTCATTGAGCCAGTATACATTGCTCAGTGGGGGTAAGTGAGAAAGTGCAATCTCAGGCTTCATTTTTATTCAAATTGGCTTTACCTGATTTTTGTTTGCTTGAAAAATAAATTTTATGTAGCATGAATATATATTTCTGAATTATTTGTGTAACCATTTGTATCCCTACTCCTGATTCCAGCACCATGTGGATCATGATGCGTCGTGAAAAACGTGATCGACGGCACTTCAAGCGTATGCGCTTTCCACCATTTGATGATGAGGAGCCGCCACTGGACTACGCTGACAACATCCTGGATGTGGAACCCCTGGAGGCCATTCAGATGGAGCTTGATCCTGAGGAAGATGGTTCAGTTGTGGAGTGGTTCTATGAACACCAGCCCCTCAAAGATACTGCCAAGTAAGCATTTGCTTTGTCTTTTAAGTCAAATACATATTTTAGATGCTAATATATCGGTTTATGACATATCAGTTTAGGTGTTTCTTAAACAAATCAAACTGTAATTCCTTTGTGCCCCGCTCAGGTTTGTGAATGGCACCACCTATCGTCGATGGCAGTTCACACTCCCCATGATGTCCACACTCTACCGTCTGGCCAATCAGCTGCTGACAGACCTGGTGGATTTCAATTACTTTTATCTGTTTGACCTCAAGGCCTTCTTCACTTCCAAGGCCTTAAATATGGCCATCCCTGGGGGGCCAAAGTTTGAGCCGCTGGTCAGAGACATCAACCTCCAGTATGTATTTCCTACTTGTATGAAATGATAAACCTGCAGATGTTACACTGTTAATTATGTTGGATTATGAAGGCACGGCACTGTTTCACTGCAAACAAAACGTCAAGCAAGAATATGTGCTAGATGATTGTGCATTAGCTGATCTTTCTTTGTTTTTCCCTCAGGGATGAAGACTGGAACGAGTTCAATGACATCAACAAAATCATCATCCGACAGCCCATCAGGACAGAATACAAGATCGCGTTCCCCTACCTGTACAACAACTTGCCGCACCACGTCCATCTGACTTGGTAAGATTGCAAGTTGTAAAATAAAATAAAACAAAACTATTCAAGAAAATGTAGTCTTACGTTGCTCATTAGGTTAGTAAGTTTGCTTCAGTATCTTTCATATTGACCATATGAACCAAACACTTGTGATGGTTTTTGTTAACAGGTACCACACACCCAATGTGGTATTTATCAAAACAGAGGATCCAGATCTTCCAGCATTCTACTTTGATCCGCTGATCAACCCCATTTCACACAGACATTCTGTCAAGGTAAGTGCTGTCCATTATCCACCTTCTCCTGTTGGGTGCCTGAGGAAAGAGAAACATGATTCTTGGAAATTTTTGTTTAAAAAGTTCAGTGTGAAGTTTTAGATGAAATCCTCTTACAAAGGCGCACTTGCATTGGCCTGCTTGCCTGTGCGTAAGAACTGGAGGAATAATAAAATGAATTGTGACTTTTTTATTTATTATTGGCTGCAGCTGCAGTTCACCTGTCACCATTCAGATATTTCTAATAATTATGTACTATTTAAATGAATGAAGCCTTAATTTTTTCACAAATTAATAATTTGTAAATTCTTGTTCCTATTTCTTGCCCCCACTCAGAGTCAGGAGCCTCTGCCTGATGATGATGAAGAGTTTGAGCTGCCCGAGTATGTGGAGCCCTTCCTTAAAGAGACTCCACTCTACACAGACAACACAGCCAATGGCATTGCTCTGCTTTGGGCACCGAGACCCTTCAACCTCCGATCTGGTCGCACAAGGCGCGCCATTGATATCCCCCTGATCAAGAACTGGTGCGTAAACTTCCAACATGTTGCAACAAAACTAAGTCTGTCATAATGTACTAATCAACAACCTATGAGTTACCTCATTCAGATGTGAAATGATCATTTTTGAGAAATGTCATTCAGTAGGTGTTTAAATATTGTACAGGTACCGCGAGCATTGCCCTGCAGGACAGCCAGTCAAAGTGCGTGTGTCATACCAGAAACTGCTGAAGTACTACGTGCTCAATGCTCTCAAACACAGACCTCCCAAAGCTCAGAAGAAGAGGTAAACATCATGAGTTATATTTTAATTTTACTGCTAAAATGTCTCTAATCAAACCTGTTGTTTTTTTTGTTAAACTATCAGTCAGTTTCTCTGTAAAGATTTCTCCTCTGTTTTATTTCAGGTATCTGTTCCGCTCCTTTAAGGCTACAAAGTTCTTTCAGTCCACTAAGCTGGACTGGGTGGAGGTCGGCCTGCAGGTGTGCAGACAGGGCTACAACATGCTCAATCTGCTTATCCACCGTAAGAACCTCAACTACCTGCATCTGGACTACAACTTTAACTTGAAGCCTGTCAAGACACTGACCACAAAGGTACAATCTCCAGGGCAGAGCTACCCGATATTTCACTTACTTGACATTATATTGTATCCAAGTAAAAGATAAATCGATTCTGGTGCCACGAGTGCTTCTTAACCAGTGTTGACCTACAACTGTGTTTTTATGTTTCATCCTCCAGGAGAGAAAGAAGTCCAGATTCGGCAATGCCTTCCATCTTTGCAGGGAGGTGTTGCGTCTCAGCAAGCTGGTGGTTGACAGCCACGTGCAGTACAGACTGGGAAATGTTGATGCTTTCCAGGTTAGTTTCCCTGCACATTTTGCACAACACATTCAATCTCATCTGAAGCCTAGGTATATTTACCTGTAACTTCAACAGTGACTTTAGCAACTGACCAGACAAATTGAGCGACAGAGTGGAAGAGTGTTTCTTTATTTATTGTTTAGAATAAGACTTTACTTGTGTAAAACACATGGATGCGCTTTTGTAAAGGTTGTTTCTGTTCTTGAGAAAGTGTTTTGGTTCAGTGCTGGTTTTATTGTGAGGTTGTTTGGACATGACTTTCACGGTTACTCTAGACAGTGGTTTCACACTGGGATAATCTCAGCTGTTTTTCTGTCTTGTAGTTGGCTGATGGACTGCAGTACATCTTCGCTCATGTGGGTCAGCTGACAGGCATGTACCGCTACAAGTACAAGCTGATGAGACAAATCCGTATGTGCAAAGATCTGAAGCATCTTATCTACTACAGGTTCAACACTGTAAGTACACACAGAACATATTTGAATAATGCACCTGTTAGTGTACATTAGGTAATATGCCACTGTTCATTTCAATTATGTTTTTTTGTTTTTGTTTGTTTCTCAGACTATATAAAAAGCTATAAAATGACAAATTTTCCCTTAAAGTTTATTCTGTTTTCTGTGTGTGTTTGACCAGGGTCCTGTGGGCAAGGGTCCAGGTTGTGGCTTTTGGGCTCCTGGCTGGAGAGTGTGGCTGTTCTTCATGAGGGGCATCACTCCTCTGTTGGAGAGGTGGCTGGGAAATCTGCTGGCCAGGCAGTTTGAAGGTATGCAGACATATTTTCATGTTAAATGTTTGAGCCACTTGTGGTGTGAAGCATACAATCAGAAGTGCTCGCTGGGTGAACTGTGCCAGTTTAAGCAGCAGCTTTGTTTTGTTTCCCCACACAGGACGTCACTCCAAGGGTGTGGCCAAGACTGTGACCAAACAGCGTGTGGAGTCTCACTTTGACCTGGAGTTGCGTGCTGCAGTGATGCACGACATCTTGGATATGATGCCTGAAGGTATCAAACAGAACAAGGCCAGAACGATCCTGCAGCACCTCAGTGAGTCTTGGAGGTGCTGGAAAGCCAACATTCCTTGGAAGGTCAGTGCTTGACGGCATCTGCAATATTGGGAAGAGGGAGGTCTGCTGTTTAAAGAAAAGGGGTGAATCATGAAAGTGTTCTTCTATTTGAATTTACATTATTGACTGATTGTTATTCCTCCCCGACCATTTCAGGTACCTGGTCTGCCCACTCCCATTGAGAACATGATCCTTCGCTATGTGAAGGCCAAAGCTGACTGGTGGACCAACACAGCTCATTACAACCGTGAGCGAATTCGTCGTGGAGCTACTGTGGACAAGACGGTGTGCAAAAAGAACCTGGGCAGACTGACCCGTCTGTACCTGAAAGCTGAGCAGGAGCGACAGCACAACTACCTGAAGGTAACGCTCACAAAACAAAGTTCAAAATTCCCTCAATTTTAAAAACGTACAATTATTATGCTGTTATTTTCTGCACTGTTGTGCTTTATAAACTGTTGCATTGGTTCTGTACGTTCAGGTGCTTTTTAAATATTGACCTTAAATAAGTTTGCCACATTCATAAAAGTAGATGAGTAGATTTCTAATGCTTTTAATGCACTCTCAGCATATTCAGAGTGAAGATTTAAATGAAGTCCTCTTACAAAGGCGCACTTGCATTGGTCTGCTTGCCTGTGCGTAAGAACTGGAGGCATATTAAAATGAATGGTGGTTCTATTATTGCTGGCTGCAGTTGCAGTTGGCCTCTCACTATTCAGATATTGGTTTTGCTCATTTATATTATGACTATTATTATCAACTTTATCCACAAACACTAAATTATAAAAATAAGTGCTGTTGGACCTTTGTCCAGACTTTTAAAGCCTGGATTACTAATATTTGCTATATTTTTACTAGAGTGTGTAACTTTTACTTACAGGACGGTCCCTACATCACTGCAGAAGAAGCAGTGGCCATTTACACCACAACTGTGCACTGGCTGGAGAGTCGGCGGTTCTCACCCATCCCTTTCCCTCCTTTGTCCTACAAACATGACACCAAGCTGCTCATCCTGGCCCTAGAGAGGCTCAAAGAGGCCTACAGGTAAACATGCTTTCAACACGATCTGCTTTATCGGTAAATATTTCTTCACACCAGGCAACATAGCTGCCAGAATATTTGTTTTTGTACATTATTCAGTTTGTGTTTGTGTGCGCCCTAGTGTGAAGTCTCGTCTGAACCAGAGTCAGAGGGAGGAGCTGGGGCTGATAGAGCAGGCCTACGACAATCCTCACGAGGCCCTTTCCAGGATCAAACGTCACCTGCTCACACAGAGAGCCTTCAAAGAGGTCAGTACTAACGTGCTGATGTGTTTTTGTGAATTTCAGGCACAGTTACGTGGCATTTGAAGCACAGGACATTGGTAGGAAAAATATTTCTCCAACATTTTTCCTGTCTTTTGATATTTCACAGGTCAATTTGAAACACTTCAACTGTAGAAAAAAATGTTTGTGTCACACCTTATTTGTAAATGAATAGAATTTTGACCTCCCTTTGGTAGACTTGAATTTCCCCTTGTGGTGCTACAGATGTTTCTCATCCATCATATTTGACTTCTGTATCAGTCTGAAAACGTTTTCTTCTTTTGCAGGTGGGTATCGAGTTCATGGACCTTTACAGTCACCTGGTGCCAGTGTACGATGTGGAACCCCTGGAGAAGATCACAGATGCCTACCTGGACCAGTACCTGTGGTACGAGGCAGACAAGAGACGCCTGTTCCCACCCTGGATCAAACCTGCTGACACCGAACCACCACCTCTGCTGGTCTATAAGTGGTGCCAAGGTAAGACTTGACTCAGGCTTGCTATATTGGAAATGAGTTAGTGATCACATTGTATACCTCCAAATGGATACAGATGAAAATACACTGTCAGTTTTATTTATTAACATCGTCTCCAAATCTGATAATCCCACTATATTAGGCTAAGTTTTAGGCTTTATTTGAGAACTATTTGTTTATTCTCCTCAGGCATCAACAACTTGCAGGACGTGTGGGAGACTGCAGAAGGAGAATGCAACGTAATGCTGGAGTCCCGCTATGAGAAAATGTACGAGAAGATTGATTTGACATTGCTCAACAGGCTGCTGCGTCTCATCGTTGACCACAATATTGCTGATTACATGACGGCCAAGAACAATGTGGTCATCAACTACAAGGTAAATGCACTTGTTTTAGATTTCTTCCTATATGTTATACATAATGCTGATTGTCAATTTCTAGCTCAGTGTATAGCCATGCTTGGTTATGTATCATTGTGAGAACATGCTGCCCATTTTTATGCAGTTCATTTTTTTACTGGCAATTGAGCTTAAATGATTTCCTCTCTGCTTCTCACATAGGACATGAACCACACCAACTCTTACGGCATCATCAGGGGGCTCCAGTTTGCCTCGTTCATTGTGCAGTATTATGGCCTGGTGATGGACCTGCTGGTGCTCGGCTTGCATCGTGCCAGTGAGATGGCTGGTCCACCTCAGATGCCCAATGACTTCCTCAGTTTCCAAGACACCGCCACAGAGAGCGCCCACCCGATCAGACTGTACTGCCGCTACATCGACCGCATCCACATCTTCTTCAGGTAGGATTACATCACCAAATGTTAACTTGTGTTGTTTTGTCCAACAAAATGGTGTGCAACGCTAAGTGCAGCTGATTAAAAAAAGAAGACATTTTTGCTTCTCTGAATTGTCAGTGATATGACTTTTTCATGGGTCCTCCAGGTTCTCTGCTGACGAGGCCAGAGACCTGATCCAGAGATATCTGACGGAGCACCCAGACCCCAACAATGAGAACATAGTGGGTTACAACAACAAAAAATGCTGGCCTCGTGACGCCCGCATGAGACTGATGAAACACGATGTCAACCTGTAAGTTCCTTCACAAAAACCTTCAGCTCATTTGCTATTGTAAATCTCACTCTGCACTCAACATTTTTACCATTTACCCAGATTACCCTTGAATTTTTACACAAAAACTGTTAACTTGTCTAATATTATTCCTCTCAGTGGACGTGCTGTATTCTGGGACATCAAGAACCGCCTGCCCAGGTCTGTGACCACGGTTCAGTGGGAGAACAGCTTTGTGTCAGTCTACAGCAAAGACAACCCCAACCTGCTGTTCAACATGTGTGGCTTTGAGTGTCGCATCCTTCCCAAGTGCCGCACCAGCTATGAGGAGTTTACTCATAAGGATGGTGTCTGGAACCTGCAGAATGAGGTAAGGAGGCCAAAATAAGAAATGTATATGTTAATTACTACCCTTTGACAGTTTCAAACAGCTGTCCTCCTTAGATAACTGATAAATAACCCATATAAAAGCAAATGTTCTCTTTTTCAAATTGATTTAAAGTTCACGTCGTATATACTTGTGCAGGTAACCCAACATTCATAAAAGTGTTGCTGAGTCGATTTCTAATGCTTGTAATGTTCTTTCAGCATATTCAGAGTGAAGATTTAAATGAGGTCCTCTTACAAAGGCGCACTTGCATTGGTCTGCTTGCCTGTGCGTAAGAACTGGAGGCATATTAAAATGAATGGGGGTTCTATTATTGCTGGCTGCAGTTGCAGTTGGCCTCTCACTATTCAGATATTGGTTTTGATCAAACAGCTGTTCTCCTTAGATAACTGATAAATAACCCATATAAAAGCAAATGTTTTCTTTTTCAAATGGATTTAAAGTTCACGTTGTATATACTTGTGCAGGTAACCAAAGAGAGGACAGCCCAGTGTTTCCTGCGTGTGGATGATGAATCAATGCAGCGTTTCCACAACCGAGTGCGTCAGATCCTGATGGCCTCTGGCTCCACCACATTCACCAAGGTCAGCAGAAAACTTTCTTCCTAGAGTAGTACCATCCAAAACACAGTGGGATGAAACCAACTGTGTTTACCAAGTCATAGTAATTCAGTACGTCTTGTTTTTACCTGCAGATCGTGAACAAATGGAACACAGCTCTGATTGGTCTGATGACGTACTTCCGTGAGGCTGTGGTCAACACCCAGGAGCTCCTGGACTTGCTGGTGAAGTGTGAGAACAAGATTCAAACACGTATCAAGATCGGCCTTAACTCCAAAATGCCTAGCCGCTTCCCTCCTGTAGTCTTCTACACTCCCAAGGAGTTGGGTGGCCTTGGTATGCTGTCCATGGGCCACGTGCTTATCCCACAGTCAGACCTGCGGTAAGTCACTAATAACATACTGATCTGTTTTGACTTGACCTTTTTGTCAGTAAATTGTCATGTGAATTCATCTGTGGTCACTCAGCAAATTTAACATTCAGTTGTTTCTTTCCTCACCAGGTGGTCCAAGCAGACAGATGTGGGCATCACCCACTTCAGGTCTGGAATGAGCCACGAAGAAGACCAGCTCATTCCTAACTTGTATCGTTACATTCAGCCATGGGAGAGCGAGTTCATTGACTCTCAGAGGGTGTGGGCTGAGTACGCCCTCAAGAGACAGGAGGCCATTGCCCAGAACAGGTATGGCCTTATCAGACATTTTTTTGGAAGACATAAGATAATTCTTCATTGACCCCCATAGGGGAAATTCAGGACATCTGACAGAACCAGATTCAGTATGCTGTTCTCTTTGTTTTCTTTGTTCCAGACGTCTGACACTGGAGGATTTGGAGGATTCGTGGGACAGAGGAATCCCTCGCATCAACACACTGTTCCAGAAGGACAGACACACGCTGGCCTACGACAAAGGATGGAGAGTCAGAACAGACTTCAAACAGTATCAGGTATGGTGCAGACACTGATGTTTACTGTATAAAGAATTCCTTTCAATAATTCAGTTTATACGTCAGTGTAATCCAAGAAGACTAAAAGTCTAAAAGCTAGCTTGTGAGTCTTTGAGATCCCTTGCAGGTTTTAAAAGTTCAAAACAAGGCAAAATGTGTCCTGAGGTGGACTATAACATTGCCAAAATATAAATAGCTTGACTTTGCCTGTTCCACAATGCATCTTTTGTTTCTACTTCAACACTATTAGTATTAAACTAATATGCTTAAAATTTAGATGTTCACATATATACAAATGTATTTCTTATTTATTTAGAACATGTTGTATTTAACATTGAGCAGTAAACACCAAGACGCTGCCATTGATTGCGTGGATGTTTCTGTCTTGTTTGAGTGCAGGTGCTGAAACAGAATCCATTCTGGTGGACCCACCAGAGGCACGATGGGAAACTGTGGAACCTGAACAACTACCGCACAGACATGATTCAGGCTCTGGGCGGTGTGGAGGGCATCCTGGAACACACACTCTTTAAAGGCACTTATTTCCCCACCTGGGAGGGTCTGTTCTGGTGAGAGCACTTGACATTAATAATCATAATAGTGCATTTTGGCAAACACTCAGAGAGAGGAAGTACTTGAAACAATTAATGTGCACTTCAAGAGTCTGACTTGCTGATTGACCAAATCACTGTTAAACTTGATGTGGCAATTACATTGTGGCCTTATTTCTATTTCCCTCTTGAGTGTTTAATTAAATATACTGAGATGGTAATTTGTACTTTTAATTCATTGCAATTAAACACAAATTGTCTCTCTGTACTTTAGGGAAAAGGCCAGTGGCTTTGAGGAGTCCATGAAATGGAAGAAGCTGACTAATGCCCAGAGGTCTGGTCTCAACCAGATCCCCAACCGTCGCTTCACACTCTGGTGGTCACCCACCATCAACAGAGCCAACGTAAGTACAACCAGCATTCATGAAAATATATCTTACAGATCATTCCTTTCTGTTGAGTTGGAGAGACTAAACAATGTGTGGGCTGAATTATAGTGTTGTCTTTTTGTTTGTAGGTGTATGTGGGTTTCCAGGTACAGCTTGACTTGACAGGAATCTTCATGCACGGCAAGATCCCCACGCTGAAGATCTCCCTCATTCAGATCTTCAGGGCTCACTTGTGGCAGAAGATTCATGAGAGCATTGTCATGGATCTCTGTCAGGTAAGTTCTGGCTATTTACCCTAATTTTTTGCTCTGTAGTGCAGGAATTATTGTGTAATTTAAAAATATATATAAAAAAGATTGAGTAAAACAAATTTAATTCACTCAGACTCACTCGTCCCACAGTGTGAATAATTTTTCTGCCTTTTGTTTTCAGGTGTTTGACCAGGAGCTGGATGCCCTGGAGATTGAGACTGTGCAGAAGGAGACCATCCATCCCAGGAAGTCATACAAGATGAACTCATCCTGTGCAGACATCCTCCTCTTTGCATCATACAAGTGGAATGTCTCTCGGCCATCTCTGCTCGCTGACTCAAAGTATGATTTTTCATGTATACATCAATAAAGATAATATTACTGACAAGTGTTTGAAGACGTTTCAGAAATCACCATAACAAAAGTATATCTAAACCATACATCCAGTTTTTGTGGGAATTAAAATGTTCCCCTCCTCCTGCAGGGATGTGATGGACAGCACCACCACGCAGAAGTACTGGATTGACATTCAGCTCCGCTGGGGAGACTACGACTCTCACGACATTGAGCGCTACGCCAGGGCCAAGTTCCTGGACTACACCACAGACAACATGAGTATCTACCCCTCACCCACTGGGGTACTCATCGCTATCGATCTGGCGTACAACCTCCACAGGTGAGGATTGTTAGACAAAAATAAATGTCCAGTTACAATGGCAGATATTGGATTACCTTGAACTTCAGGCCATCATTATAGGCTAGCTTTTGCTTGACCGTTTACTTTTATATATTTACCAGTTTTAGAACAACAATAGTCAAGTTTCATCTTTTTGGGCCAGTGCGAAGTGGCTAACACATAAATGTCCTTGTTACATTTATGTAATATTTTATTTCTGTTACAAATTTTAAATATACTCTTTAAAGTAGCTTTGTTAGGTTATTTAAATAGAAAATCTAGTGATGTTTATGTCTAATTTAAAGACTCCCAGTGCATTTTGTGTCAAAGTCTAGATGGTATTGAGACAGATGCTGACAGCAGTGCGTGAATTTTGGCATCTACTTGTTTGTGTCAACATGTGTGTTTTATATCAGCCTATAAATTCTTCACACTTGACTCCCAAGTGTTTGTACATGAACACAACAGTGTACAGTACTTATAACAGCTCAAACATTGTTCATTAGCCGTTTACTGACCTCGATGGAGTGTTTTTCTGTGGGTGTCATTGGAGAAAAGAGTGAGCAAATGAACAACAACGTTGTCCTTAACACTGCAATTTATTTGTTCTCCCTCTGTAGTGCTTATGGTAACTGGTTCCCTGGAAGCAAGCCTCTCATCCAGCAGGCCATGGCCAAGATCATGAAGGCCAACCCCGCCCTGTATGTGCTTAGGGAGCGCATCCGCAAAGGTCTGCAGCTGTACTCCTCTGAGCCCACTGAGCCGTACCTGTCCTCCCAGAACTATGGTGAACTGTTCTCCAACCAGATTATCTGGTTTGTGGACGACACAAACGTCTACCGAGTCACCATCCACAAGGTGAGCAAAGACGTGTGATGTAAAATATGTACCTTTTTGTTTCTAAATTAGTGCAGTTTAATGTTGTAAATAAAATTTTGTCACACCTGTTTTCCATTTATCTAAACAGACCTTTGAGGGTAACTTGACCACAAAGCCCATCAACGGAGCCATTTTCATCTTCAATCCCAGGACTGGCCAACTCTTCCTCAAGATCATCCACACATCTGTGTGGGCTGGACAGAAACGTCTGGGACAGGTACAGTGATGCTCAGCCACTACTTGCTATCATAAATAACAGCCTGTTGTGTGGCATCCATTATTATTCAGATTTTCATTGTCTTAATCTGGAAAAAAACTTTTTTTTTTAAACTTGGGAAAAGGGCTGCTACAGTAAGATTGGTCTGAATTTAGTTTTTGTTTCACTCTTCTCCTTTAATAATGCAACAATGCAAACAGTTTGAATAACCTTTAATTACCATATTTGGATTGATGTGAAGAAGTCTGCTGAAATTTAAACAGAAAGTTTATTTAGTGAAGTAAAAGACCATGACCACCCTTATGACTCAGTTACATGGCAGAGACACACACAAACACCATCTTTCTCTGTAAAATAACTGCTTAACTTTTGGCCAGTAACAGAACTTGGACAGGAACTTGAATTTTTGCCAGAAGTTTAGAACTTAATTTTTGTTTATCTGTAGCTGGCCAAATGGAAGACAGCTGAAGAAGTGGCTGCCCTGATTCGCTCCCTCCCTGTGGAAGAGCAGCCGAAACAGATCATTGTAACCAGGAAGGGCATGTTGGATCCTCTGGAGGTGAGACTCTTTTATGTTGATAACTGCTGTAATAATCACAAGCCTTGTAGGACTAGCTCGGTGTAGTTTTTGGAAGTTGAAACCACACTGCAGTCCTTTTCCAGTTGTGATGCCTTTGTTGTCGCTCTGCAGGTCCACTTGCTCGACTTCCCCAACATCGTGATCAAGGGCTCCGAGTTGCAGCTGCCCTTCCAGGCCTGTTTGAAGGTGGAGAAGTTTGGAGACCTGATCCTGAAGGCTACAGAGCCACAGATGGTGCTGTTCAACCTCTATGACGACTGGCTGAAGACCATCTCATCGTACACAGTGAGTTTCACCCCCTCTTAAAAGAGTTGGACCAGGATTAAACAGACTATCAAATTTAAGTTGCTGTATTGTGTCTGCATTAAGATGTTATCCCAAGCTGTTAGATAGCATGTGTCCTTATTTACCTCCATTATTGATTAAAAGACAAACTTGTGGTTGTGACTTATACCTGAGCTGATCCAAGCTAATTTCCCAACAAAACTCATTAAGGTGCATTCATTTTTTGTGAGCTCAACTTAATCCCCCTGTGTAAATAGTTTGTTTGGTTGTCTACTCCACCTCTAGGCCTTCTCCCGACTCATCCTGATCCTCAGAGCGCTCCACGTCAATAACGACCGAGCCAAGGTGATCCTGAAACCTGATAAAACCACCATCACTGAGCCCCATCACATTTGGCCCACGCTCACTGATGAGGAGTGGATCAAAGTGGAAGTGCAACTCAAGGATCTCATCCTGGCCGATTATGGCAAAAAGAACAAGTAAGTGTTTGGTGTAACATAAACAGCATGTAGCACAAACAGCTGTTAGCGTTATATTAAGACCACAGTTTCTAAGGAAACTAATTTTCTGTTCTGTAACTGAGAACAGAATCAAACCAGAGTTGATTTTAGTAGTCAGTGCTTCCTTTCTCTCCATCCAGCGTGAACGTGGCCTCACTGACACAGTCTGAGATCCGTGACATTATTCTGGGTATGGAGATCTCGGCGCCGTCACAGCAGCGCCAGCAAATTGCTGAGATTGAGAAGCAGACCAAAGAACAGTCGCAGCTCACCGCCACACAGACCCGCACTGTCAACAAGCATGGAGACGAGATCATCACCTCTACCACCTCTAACTACGAGACCCAGACCTTCTCCTCTAAGACTGAATGGAGAGTCAGGTATGCAGACACTTTACTTTGAGGCATTACTTCCCTCAGGATCGAGTTTATCCATAATGAACAATGACGTAAATTCTACTGAATGGTTCACTATGCAGTCATTTTTATCAGTTGGCTTTAATGTTCTTTGGGTTTTTTCTGTCAGGGCCATATCTGCTGCCAACCTCCACCTCAGAACCAACCACATCTACGTGTCATCTGATGATATCAAGGAGACGGGATACACCTACATCCTGCCCAAAAATGTCCTCAAGAAGTTCATCTGTATCTCAGATCTGCGTGCACAGGTATGTATTTATTGTGCTGCACCTGATTTCATCAACTGTCTCTGATCCTGTAATTCTACTACTGCATACTTTGATTTCTCATGTGTTTTCAAAGTAAACAAGCTGCTTCTGCAGATTCTAACCCTGTTGTGTTGCTCCAGATTGCAGGCTACCTGTACGGCACCAGCCCACCAGACAACCCCCAGGTGAAGGAGATCCGTTGTATCGTCATGGTCCCTCAGTGGGGGACACACCAGACTGTCCACCTGCCCAACCAGCTGCCTGGCCATGAATACCTTAAAGTAAGATGCCTGTGCAGAGAATTTTTCAGCTCATTCTTGCTGTTCTTTTCATAAATACTTGTTTATTGAAAAGGTTTCTTTGCAATGGACCTAAAGATCTTTGTCTTAAACAGGAAATGGAGCCCCTCGGCTGGATCCACACACAGCCCAATGAGTCCCCGCAGCTGTCCCCACAGGACGTCACCACCCATGCAAAGATCATGGCTGATAACCCGTCTTGGGATGGAGAAAAGACCATCATCATCACTTGCAGGTGGGTTCCTTTTAACGCTTGTTGTCTGTCACACAAGGAGTCTGGAGACAACAGGAAAAATGTCAAGCAGTTTTCCACTTATATGCATGTTTCAGATTGGCATTGGTTCTGTACTCAATGCAGTGATTCTACATGTGAGACTGGGACCTCTGCTTCTGTGTGAAATAAGTAGACTTTGCTTTAGGTTTGTCACATTGTAAGGCTACTGATATTTAATTAGAAATTTGGCTGTTCGCTCTTACCTGTGTTAAATATTTTCCATTACGACTGGGGAAAAAAAAAAATCGTGTTCTGCTTGCAAACAAGCAATTATAACTGTCCAGTTGTCTTAATGGACGTAATTCAGTGCTATAGTAGAAAACTAATTCAGGAAAGACTTACCATAATTCAAAACCCAAGCTTGATTTGCATTTGTGTTGTGCTTCTAAAGTGTAGGATGTTGCAGATATTTCAACATGTAACCTCATTATATTTAAATGCATTTCACCTTTGGTTTTCAGTTTCACTCCAGGCTCATGTACGCTCACAGCCTACAAGCTGACACCCAGTGGATATGAATGGGGTCGCCAGAACACAGACAAGGGCAACAACCCGAAAGGCTACCTGCCATCCCACTATGAAAGAGTGCAGATGCTGCTGTCTGATCGCTTCCTGGGCTTCTTCATGGTGCCAGGCCAAGTCTCCTGGAACTACAACTTCATGGGTCAGTAATCAAAGTTTACACTTTTATTAGATGAACTTTTATTGTGTAATTACTTTATTGGAAGAGCTGAAAGATTCATCTATAAAAAACAGTTTGAAACTGTGTCATGTCCTCAATTTGGCTGTTTTCATTTGTGACAAATCGGTGGCATACATTGATGTTTCCGCTCTGACCCCATGTCAGTTTAATTGATTTTACTATGAAAGAGGGCTTCACAGCTCAAAACTAAATGTGAAAAACAAACTTAAGTCATCACCAAGTTGTAAAATACGTAGATGACTGTCAGAAATGTAATGATTTTGTAAATTTGTCTTGCCACAGGTGTGCGCCACGATCCCAACATGAAGTACGACCTGCAGCTGGCCAACCCCAAAGAGTTCTACCATGAAGTCCATCGGCCCTCGCACTTCCTGAACTTTGCCTCGCTGCAGGAGGGCGAGATCTACAACGCCGACCGCGAGGACATGTACGCCTGAGAGCCATGGCTCTGCTCTTGACGTGTTTGTAGATAGCTCTAACCAGCATCATGTGGAGCCAGGGCTGATCTGCTCTTGTAATATTTCTATTGAAGACATGTAACTGTGATGTTTGGAAATTTTTATGTAAAGGCTTTAGGACCTTTTAGGAATCTGATAAGTTTTTTGATATTTTCTACCAATGTTATGTTTTTTTTTTGTCCCTTCCCTCTCATCTATTACAGTAAGGCTTCTTTGAGCAAGTCTTTGATTTTTGTGGCTTCTCGTACATTTGAGCATACGTGCATTTGTGTGTAGTTTTCAGTACACGATACGTCGATGTAATATTTGATAATTTACATTATTTCCGGAGAGTTAACACTCACTTCCTCTTTCGAAATTTGGGCAATGAAATTGAAAGTTGTATTTTCATGCCAGTAATGCCCCGTTACTGTGTTGTTCTGTACATCCTGTGACATTGTAGCTCGGGTTTAAATAAAGATCACAATTTTTATAAACACTGTTGTGATAATGCAATCTGTTGGGGAAGTGAAGATTTTATGTTCACTCTGGCTACGTGTGTGGGGGAACTTTTTGGTTTGCTTCCTTCTTAAGAGAGGCTAAAGGTCACATGGACTTCACTAAAGCTCTCATGTCAGTTCAGTTTCAGTGACTCGTTCAAGCACCCTTGTAGGACACCAAAACAGTGCCAGCTATTGACGGACTGCTGTGTTTTAGTCTGGTTTGATGAAGTTATAATGTCCTGTGTGGGTGCAGGTTGATGCTTGTTGTAGCTGCCCTAATTATAGTTGTGTAATTGACATTTATTAGACAGTTTGTGAGTGCAGATCTGCAGAGAACCCCAGTGTTAACGCTCTGCTGCGTGCATCAGCATGCTCGACCTGGCAGACGAGTTCCTGCGTGTTTCTGTGTGTACTCGCATTACATTGGTCAGAGGAGGAGGAGGATCCTGCGGAGAGCCGAGCACACTGCAGAGCGCCGTCCAGCCTGGTAACACACAGCTTGGTGCCTTTATTTGTTTTTATAGTCTGCGGTAATGTGATAACGCCGATTAAATAAACGAGGACTTTTCGGAAAGAGGAGGAGCAGGTAAAGTTCAGACACGTTGGCAGCGTGGGCTCAGCGACGCTTTCAACTTTAAAACTAGCTTGTGCTGGTGTAAAGTTTTCACATTAATTTGTTTCGCGGGCTCAGTGTCGGTTTCGATATCGCAGATAAAGAGCATGTGAAGAGCCACCCGGGCTCAGACATGGAGACTCACCCGGACAGCAGGAGCTCAGACGGCTGCTTTGACAGGACTTGCTCCGCTCTCACCGTCGACAATGTGTACGACATCGCCAAACTCATCG
This sequence comes from Stegastes partitus, assembly GCF_000690725.1. Taxonomy (NCBI): domain Eukaryota; kingdom Metazoa; phylum Chordata; class Actinopteri; family Pomacentridae; genus Stegastes; species Stegastes partitus. Next base: position 29,179 of record NW_007581382.1, on the reverse strand, counting down.
GCACCGAGGTGGAGAAACTCATCGACGGCTACGGCAAGGAGAGCGTCGAGGGTCTGGTGCCCAAAATAGTGAAAGTGTTGGAGCTGCTGGAGAGCTTCGCGTCGAGGAACAACGCTCACAAACTGAGAGAAGAGGAGCTGCTGAGGACCTTCGAGACCATCCAGCTGCAGCAGAACAAGAAACGCGGAGGGAAGGAAAGCGAGGAGAGCAACGATAAAAATGAAATGCGGGTGAGAGACAAGAGGAGCTTTCGGTCCTCCCACCATTTTGTAAACAATACACGGCACGCATGCTGTTAAGTCACGATGTATGTGTTATAACGAGGTTACAGCTGCATTTTTCCCCAGGTTGTAACGTCTGTATCGGGGCACGTTTTCTGTGTCGTGACAAACATGGAGCTAATTGACAGGCAGGCCGGGGACTACATGTTCCAGCCCTCCCAAACAGAGCCAAAGCATTCTCGTTAAAGCTCCATGTGGCATTCCCATGGACGATATACATTAAAATACATATTTTCTTGCATTTAACTGTTAAAAGCTGTTATATATTGCATTCCACCACAGTTCCTGCCCGCTAACTGACTAATTGATATCAGTCCGCCAACCAGAAATACCAGCCGTCGTCAAGGCAACCGCCGAAAGACAGTTGCTCGGCTAAAACTCGTTGCTGCTACTGAACGGCTAACAGTGAGAATATGTAGCATTATTGTTTAGTAGATTGTTTTGTATTAACTTACAGATTAGCAATATTTTCTAAAAAGTCTAAGGTAAACTAGGTATGGGATTTACCAGCAATGTTTTGCTCGCTTTGGTACAGTTAACAGAGTTAATGTTATTGTTGTGGATAAAGCAGCTAGCTTGCAGCGTTGCATAGAAGAATTCAATTTCAGTTCAGTTTTACTTCAGTAGGCTTTATTGGCATGAATGTCAGGTCAACAGTATTGCTAATGTGGCAAGGACGGTACAATTAAAAACTACTTTTAACTTATTAATAATATTTAAAGTAGGTGTACATCAGTCAGACATAATAAATGAAAGCTATGTTGATGAGTTAGTGAGGTATAGATATCACAATGCTATAAACTACAAATAGGCCAAAGAAGGCCACTCTTCCATGGGGCCCTAAAAGCACCAAGGCATGTTCACTGTGTGGAGTTTGCTGCAGTTTGGTTTCCAGAAAATCAAGTTTGTATATTAATATGCACTCTTAAGCATGTTTGAGATTAGGGCTTGGTCGCCTCAGACTGCATTTTGCAAAGTATACAAACACCCTAAATGGGTGTCAACGTTGGTATTTTCTCTCTGGTGTAAAAGTGACACAGAACAAACAAAAGCTACAAGTGGCAGTGCTCCAAAACGGATAATGTTAAGAACAAGTGGCCACTTGAACGCTCTCTGTTTGCCATCTCTGGTCATGTTGCAAATCCCTCTTCTGTTACAGAGTTATAAAATATGAAACTCAGGCAGTTTGAGCGAGTAGATGTGTTGGATGAAAAATACATATGGAAAAAAGCTGTTGATGCATAAGCGCTGTCAAAGGGAAGCTGCTATTGTACCTACATTGCAGGAGCCTAAAACTGTAGCACAGGTTTTATGCTCATTAGCTCACTAATGGAGTGTATTGTCATTAGATTGTGTGACAACCAATTTGTCAAATGGTAAAGGGAAAGCAATGTTTGTTTGAATGCGTTCATCAATATTCACTCAAAGTATTTGATTATTACTGTTTAATCTACATTGTTGTCAGGTCTCCATCAAATGAAATTTCTTTTCTTTCTGCTTATACATTAGCATGTCTAACCTTTTACACTTCAATCCTTCTTTTAGTGCATTGTAGACAAGACATCATTGCTACAAGTAGATGTAGAGGTGTGGTTCTGGGAAGTCAGACTGTGCTGTTGGGAGAGCTTGGGACCAATTTATCAAAACATCTGTAATGATGTAATAAAATGACACACCCTGTTGGATGCAGCATGCTTTGCTGCATCCAGATTCTTAGATGCTCTAGAGATCTTCAGCAGCAGGCTGTCATTCCTGATTTTCCTGATAATGTGGTATTTCTGTCTCTGAGGTTGTGGTTTTACAGTCTGGCTCTTGTCCTCCTGAGCAGGAGCTGCAGCAGAAGGAGGAGCAGTGGAAGAGGAGGTGTGAAGAGCTGCAGGTCCAAGTCCAGCAGCTCCAGGAGGACAGGGAGGAGCTGCAGAGCAGGCTCAGGGGCAACCATGCACAAGAGGGTATGTCCAAGTCCCCAATCAGTCCCAAACGACTTTTTTCTTTGTTCCAAAAGCAGCCTTTATGATAAGTTTATAATAAGTTTTACATAGCATAAAATAGTTAAATGTAGATATTGCAAAAACAATACAGCATGTTTTCCAGACGCACCGTAAACAGCAGGGAACCACCAAGTACATTTTTTTTTTACAAACAGAGCTACATCGTAATTCGGTTTGAGTGTTCCAGCGCTGCCTTTACCTGTTCTCCAAACAAGCAAATAAACCTCAAGGTGATTTGGTTAAGTCGATTTTCTTTCCCAGTCCAGGAATGTAGATGCATGTAAAGTATGTATCACAGAATAACTTCTCAGCAGTTACAGTAGAGATTAGAAGCAGTGGGTTAAAAGTCCTACGTGAGGAGGCTTAAAGTAGTCGAACTGGTCAATGCAGTGTTTATAGTGGAGTTATTTTGCTGCACGAAGCAGCAGAAGAAGCCTGTGCTTACCCTACAAACATAAAGAGAACAACTCTGAGGCACTTTGAAAAAGTCAACATCACACCGCGTTCAAGTTTGCAGTATATGTTTATTATGTTTTCTATTAGGCACCAGATTATCCTGTCTTCACTTGATAAATTTTATCAGTATTTCAATAAAAAACTTGGAACGATATAAAACGAAAAGATGTCTTTTCTTATGTCGTGTTCACCTTGACAAATTCCAACATGTAGAAAACATACCACAATAATCTGAGCCAAAGGGTGGAGTCACTTAGTGGATTCTTGTTTTCTTGTACTGACAGGAAAACATGCTGTCTAAATGTGTTTGTGATTTGTTTGACAAGAGTCTAATAGACAAGTGAGTGTAGTGAGTGTGACTACTATCCAGCTGCTGTGCTTTATGCAGTTGAAGTTAAATTCAAATGCATGTAGATTATTTCAGTTTGTGTACAAGAAGTTAGTCTGAAGCGACTACAGGGTTAAATAGGTTAAAAGACATACCTTATCTTTTGCTGCCGCACGTGTGTGTTTAAAGGGTCAGTTTATCTAAAAATAATAAAAAAGAGCTTTCTATGAATTGTATCTAGCTATGTGACAGCTTTGGCTTTATTTGCCCAGGCAGCTTTGAGATAACCACAGACTTCAGCTTCCACTTCACTACAGTAGAATTGAATGGAAAGTTTTTTTGTGGTATGTGTGCATTGTAAAACTTAACAGTGAAACATCTTTGTAAAGAAGGTGTCTTAGTTGCTCTATATAATCCACAGTGTTGCTCAGAGTGGGTTTCTGTGGATTGTTATAATTTATTGGCACTTTGTTATTCTGGTGTATAAAATGTCAAGAATCTAGAGTCAAGGTCCCATAGTTCTTCAGTTTACTGTCACAGGAGAGTGAAGAAACCAGAAAACATTCAAATTTGAGAAGCTGGAATCAGATCATTTTTACTTTTTTCTTAAAAGAATACTCAAAATGATTAATAGATTTTTAACAATAGTTGTTGCTTACAATGTAGTTACAATTAGTTCATTAACAATTACAGCTCTAACCTTAATTTTAGATTATGAGCACCTCTGTAAATTTGTACCAAGAAATCAAAACAAGTAATGTAATAATAACTGCAGAGATTTACAGAAAAAGCTTTCGCTATAATGATGTATCTTTGTGGGCCATTGTCTTGTTTTTCTTACAATTTGTGTGTGTGTGTGTGTTAGACCGTGTTCAGCGGCAAGAGCGGGAGGTGATGCTAAAGCTGAAGGAGGTAGTGGACAAGCAGAGAGATGAGCTGAGGGCCAAAGTGCAGGAGATAACCACCATCTCTAAAGAGGTGGAGGCGGTAAGAAGACACAAACCATATACTGGATGCATATTTTTTAGCTCATATACACTGACACATTAAACGTCAAACGTGGATGCACAGTCGCTCTTTTTCTATTTATAGGTGCTTCATACAGACACATAGACACTAACATAAAATTCATGGCTGTGGCTTTAAAGTTCTGTTTTCCATGTTGCCTTTTCTTGTAGAAACGACAATCTTTGTTGTATTACTGTCATGCTAAGATTGTATTTTTTGTGGTGTTCATATATATATAGTAACATACAGACATACTTACACAACCATGTATCACATGCAGCATCAAACGAGAACTTGCATCATGTAAGAAACACAGTAAACACACTGGAAGACATGAAGTGTGTCAAACATGGTGTAAAGGGCAGAGATTATTCACATAGTTACCATTTGAGGATTTAAACTGCACTTTAAACAAGTCATGGCATTGTTTTCACAACCGCCTACTGTGTAGGTGTGTGTGTGCGTGCTCATGTATGAGTGTTTGCACGTGCCTGTGTGCGCGTCAACCCACAAATATCACATGATTCTAAATAGCAGCCATAACTGGGTGTGTTTGTTAATGCTTAACTTCTTGTTCTCAGTCAGTTGACTTAAGTAAAAAAAAAAAAAGAAGCTCATGGTCGTGAGTAGTTCACTTGACCATGAGTTGTTGTTGTTGTTTTATGGTTTTTTTTTGTTTGCTCAAACAGATTCTCACAATTTTCTTGAATGAGTGGATGCTTTTTAAATGAATGCAGCATTTGTCTTGGCATTTTCTGGTTTCATTTCTTGCCCTCTCCATCCCCAAGACCTTTGGTTCAAATCCCATGCATGAAGTCAATGAGCCACCCTCCTCTGATGCTGTTGTTATTTGCCAGATGCAGATACAGTGCAGTAGTGACTGGTGCTCAAAGATTTTGGTGGGCATACAGTTTGTATAATGGCAGGTTTGACAAGTGATATAACTGCCACGTATCACCAGCAGGTTCAGTTAACTACTGTTAAAGCCTTAAAGTTCTAATCAGAGAATTTCAGCAGCTGTTTCAACCTAAAACCCAGTGGTTTCACATAAACTGGCCTCTCAGCTAGAGTCGTTGAGATCTATGCCCTGTAGACCAACGTAAACAACCAACAGCATCATGCCCATTGGTTGCCAAGAGTTGAACAACTGACAGACCCAGTCATTTGGCTTCATCCTTCACGCAGGAAGCATTCAAATAAATTCACCAAATATAACTGTAAAACAACCTATTAATAAATGCCTACATGTCTACCAGATACATATAGGGACTAAACTACTTTAATTCCATAATTATTTAGCAATATATATATTTTATGATTAATATGAGAAAGTAGCCTTGCTTCTCTGAATAACTGAGAGGGGGTGAGACTTTAATGCCCTCCACTAACAAGCCGTCAGTGATAGATTGCCTTTTTGGTCAAGTTTTATCTTGTTGATTTTGGGTTGAGCTTTATTTAGAACTGGTGGGAAATATGGGAACTGTCTGTGCTGCTGCTCGTGACTTTGAAATTTATATTTTATGTGCATCTGTGTGTGTGTGCAGCTCCAGGAGCAGCTGGACCGCTTCATGAAAATGAATGCTGAGCTGCGACACAAGCAGAACGTGCTGCAGGCACAGCTGAAGAGCACCGTGGAGAGGAAGGCTGACATGGAGGCCGACCTGAAGGAGAAAAGCAAAGAAATCGAAAACCTCCAAATACAGTTGGACAGAACCAACAGCAATGGCCCGGTATGCATGGCTCTTACACTGGATATGCTTCTTTTACTTCATGCCTCAAGAATTATATGTAAGCTATATGATCCTCTACTTGTCACCTGTGTGGTATTGTGCTTGCATTGGTTTAGTTCTCAAACTCAGATATACTCTAAGAATTATTTATGGTCAAAATACATCAGGACATTTGTTGGACAGTTAGCTCCCTCTAAGGCTAAAGCTTGGTCGAATAATCAGATAACAGCTGCTTTCAAACATATTGTTGAAGAGGCTGTAGTTTGCTGAACCCGACTACTCTCTCTTTTCCCATCAGTCTAGTCCAAGTCAAGCAGTGCACGTGTCAAAGAAAAAGTCAACCTCTGACCACAAGGATCCTGATCAGCCCTGCTTCACCAAGAAGGAGGTGCGTGACATCCTTTTTGAGAGGAACGAGCTCAAAACCAACTTGTTTCTGGTGCAGGAGGAGCTCAACTACTATCAGAGGTGGGTCTAATGTGTGTATGTGTGTGTGTGGGCATCTCTTGTTGTATTATGTGCTATGTCTCTGAGAAAAGCATCGGAGGGTGCTCTGAAGTTGCACATTTTAGTTAGTTTGCACCAACTGTTGGTTTGTGGATGATGCATTTTCTTATCATGGATGTAAATGAAAGGATTTTGTGCATCTGCAGGGAGATACTGAATGAGGAACGGTGTCCAGGTTTCCTCTTAGAGGCCGTCCGCTCTGCCATCAAAAAGAGAAGAAAACTTATAAAGGCCAAGATGCTCGGGATTCCTGTCAACGAATGCAGCAGCAGGTCTCTCTTACACAGTCACCATATCGAGAACTGCAATCATTTGCCAGGCGTAGAAATATGTTGAGAAGGTGAGGATGGTTGAATATTGACAGTTTTGTTTCTGTGCAGCGATGAGGAAGAGAGGAGTTCTCTGTTTGGGCAGACAGAAGTGGATGGCACAGAAGTAGACGGGACTGACAAACCAGCTGAATCACGCATTCGAAACCTGTGAGTACAGTTTTTGCCTACACAGCTACAGACTGGAAACCATAATGCTAGTTTGCATAAAGCTAAAGATGGTTTTGATATTTTAGTTTCAGCACTGCCCCTGTTTATGCTGTTGTTTGAGAAGTAAAAGGTAAATTCTTTGCTTGCATGGGTTTACAGTGAGTTTTGCTACACATTAACTGAAATAGAATCCAGATATAATAAGGATGATACATTTAACTCTGTAGCACTTTGCACTGGAACTCTCAATAAATGTGCAAAGCAAGAGCATTAACCCTCCTATTACATTCAAATTTACTGACATCTTTTATCCTTGGCTTCAATTTGGCCCCAGCAATTTAAACCTCCAAAAAATATAATCAAAATTGTCACCCAAATTTATGTGTAAATAACCCTTTAAATAAAACTGAAAAAAATTATGTCAATGACTTATTTAGAGATGTTAAGCACTGAATAGGGTCAAATTGACCCTGAAGAAGTTAAAGGCCACGGCCTGACTCAGACCTGCTGGAGAGAATGCGGAGAGAACGTGGCGAATCACTTTCATATTTTTTGGAACTGGCCCAACATTAACCAGTTCTGGAGAGATATTCATAAGACATTAAACAACGTATTTAAGTCTAAAATACCCTTGGATTTGAACTCTCTTTATCTTGGGAACGTGCAAGCGTTGACACAAAAGAAGGACATAAAGCTGCTGCAAGCCATGCTCACAGCAAGTAAGAAATCTATAACTAGAAGATGGCTCAACCCAGCACCTCCCACAACAGAGGAGTGGCACAACATAGTACTAGAAATCTGTAAAATGGAAAAGATTACTTATTCCTTGAGAGTTCAGAAGGATAAATTCAAGCAGATATGGGAAAATTGGATTACATACATAACCCCACTTAGGGCAGACTTCAGATAACTTTGCAAGTGTCAAGTATTTTTTAGATACTCATGTTGTATTGGAGAAGTGTAAGCTACCTTTGTTACACCTTTCTTTTTTCTGTACATAGTTAACTTTACAAAAATGTGAACCCTTTGGGAAAATGACATAGTTGGAATGTGCTCCTTAAGTGAAGTAACTAGATGTTGAGGCAGGAATTTATATGCGTTCAAAAGAGCATGCTGAAAATGATGTGGACAGTGGCCTAACGCAGTGAACCTGAAGATCCTAAAGGGCTTGTTTGAGAAGGACAGATGCTGAACAGAGTGGAGTCTATCTGAAATATTTGAGGAGAAGGACCTGAGCTAGTTCTCTGCAGAGGATATTCGTGCATTTTCATTTTGTTTATTTTATTTATCTATTTTGTGTGTGTGTGTGTGTATTGTTAAAAAAAAAAGATGACACTGAAACTGTCTACTCAAGTACTGTTCCCAAATAAAACTAAAATTACAAAAGAAAAAAAAACTGACCCTAAAGATATTAAGAGGGTAAAAAAAATGAATGGCCCAAAACCATGACAAAGAAAAAAAATCCAAAGCAGAAGCACTCATTAGTCAAAGCGCTGGATTTATCTATGTCACTGTCACTGCCTGGAGATTTTCCTCAATCCTACTCTATATTTAGCTGTAATCCCTGACTACAGATTTCACTCCCCGCCTGTCCCTTCTACTCCCTCGGCTGCAGCTTTGGCTTCCTGACGCGGTCGGGCAGCAGTCGGAGTCCCACCCACATGAGCAGCTCCGCCTCCACCTGGGAGATCATCGGAGACTCAGAGGCCAACGAGGAGGCGGAGCAGCGGACGTCTTCTTGAGCCTGGTACTGACCGCAGAGTTTGCACTGTGTGATTCCTTCAAGTTTGTCACAACACTTTCCCTCAGCTTGTAACAAAAACATCTGGTTGTGGCTCAGAGGAAAGGTTACGAGGACATTTGAATGCAGACCCAGAGTATAACAGAAAAGCACTGTGTGAGAGTGAGGAAGGAGAATGTGTTTTTAAACAAATCCTGTCTCACTTCTTAAATTCAGTTTCGGTCATGATTATCTCAGTTTCTTTATTGTTAATTTCACCCTTGTTAGAAGCCTAATTATTTTCATTACAAGTGATAAACAAGGAGAACACTGTGTAGCTATAGTGTACCATGATACAGCGTGTGACAGTATTAAGAGGGACATTTTTAAAAAGTATTCCTTTTGTATGATTCAAGTATTAAAACAACAATCATGTTATTCTTTATTGTAAAAAAAAAGACTCATTGTTGGTAATTTTTGAAAAGTTAAATATTCCGCACAGATATTTATATACATCCTCAAATATTTTTCATCAAAACCAAAGACAATACAAATATATCTATTCTGAAATGAAACTATCCACTTTAGTAAAATGGAACGCAGTAAATTAAGTTCACCTCTGTTCCACAAGAGTGCAATGGCTTATTTTATGACTTATACAAATATTTTGCCTCACAAATTAGAATATAACTCGTACCTCATTAGGGAATTTCTTAAGCCATGTTGTTACTCATGTATTATCATGATTTTAAGCACTTTTATGTGAAAGGAAAAAGAAAACTTGTAGCTTTGGTACCAGTCTTTTCCAGCAGTGAGTGTGTTTTGACTCCTTAAGCCTTAACCTACTGCTTAACAATATATTTTTAAACATTTTCCAACATTAGTTCTTGCACAGAGCCAAAGCATTTGGCTGGAGTGTGTTTGATGGTGGTGCCATAAGTTCATTTCTGGCTGATGTGTCAGCCTCTGTAGGTTGATTACGTTAAATTTAAGTTCCTTGTGGAATTGAGAAATGTGTGTTGGATGTTTTTAAGCTCAACTACCTTCAACCGATGAGCTACATATATAAAGTCACCAGCTTTATTGTGTCTGATTCCCTTACTCCCTCTAAATATCTGATCAAAGCAGTACTCAGACAGATCAGTGGTTTTCCTTTGAGGGACAATGTACGAACTTCCAATCAGACCACCTTCTCCTAAAATACTGTGTTTGCAATTTATTTTTGTAAGCATGTTTGTTATGCTGATGAAAACACACTTAAGATGTGAATCACCATGTACGTGAATTTTATTGCAAGTTTGATAAAAAAGAATAGTCCAAAATGTGGATTTTCTGTGATTTTGAAATCTCAATAAAACCCTTTAAACACAGAATATGAAATAATCTCAGAGCATTTTTCTAACGATTAACGACAAGAAAATCAAATCACAAGTGATCACATGATCGTCTTTGTACCAACTTTCATGACTTATAAGGAGGCTTTCTTCATCATCTCCTGTAAGACCGTCAACACTGGCTTCTGGGAAAAAGGTGAACATCGGGGGTGTGTGTTTGTGATTGTTCCCGTCCCACCAGTGTGTGTGGCGAGTTTTGTGTGTTAGTGTTCGACCATCTTTAAAAAGCTCTGTGTCTGGCTGAATAGAAGGAAGTGGCTCTGACTTCCCCAGGAAATGGGAAGAGGAAACCCGGGGGCTTCGACCTCTCTGGCTGCGCTGGAGCCACAAGACGACTCGCCGGGGAGAAAGAGAGGGAGAAGGGGAAGGAGGGAAGGGTGGAGGGCAGACAGAAAGAGAGATACTGCCTCTCATTGTGCTCTCTTCTAGAAGTAGCTGAGAGGAAAGAAAGAAGTCAGGACCAGACACAAAGAAAGAAAAGACATTTGGTGGCGAGTTTTGTTTTCAGACTTTGCGTGGAGATGAAGTTTCTCCTCGGAGCTCTGGCTGCTCTGCTCTGCTGCTCGTCGTCCTCAGCACACACTCTGGATCCTGCTGGGAGGAACGTCTGCCTGGATACGAGGTACACTTCAACTTTACCTTCACTCACACCTGCTGCTTTTTTACTGTTTTGCTAAGTGATGACAGCAGGAGCCAGCTAAGTATAGCAGACTGTGACTCAAACTTTTTTGGCATCCCCGGGAAAGGCTGAGAAAATCAGTGAATAAAAACAGTTCTTGTGATAAATTTCAGTCACATGAGAATAAATTTCTCAAGGAGCTCCACCTCCTCAAAGAGCAAAGGACTGTTTTGAGCATATTTTTGGGGTTTATTTTAGGCTAAATCTTCCAGTCTTCTTTCCTTTTGCTTAGTTTCTCAACCTATTTCAAGTGGTTACAGTAGATTTTTAGACACTGCAGTGTTTTCTTTGGTAAGTGTCACATTTGTCCGGCTGATTTAATTATATCCTGAATATTCAGGGACCCCTCCAACCTAGTGTGTTGCACTGGATGGCGTCAAAATGGAAAAGAGTGTACTATAGGTGAGTTTAATTACTCAAATAAACTGTCGGAATTATCTCATGACTGCCTCCATATTTTATTTGGTTTCTTGGTTTTTTATTCATTGTATGCCTTGTGTGTGTGTGTGTGTGTGTGTGTGTAGCTGTATGTGAGGGTGAGCAGGCCTGCCTCAAGGATGAGATCTGTGTATATCCTGGAGTGTGTCGCTGCTCACCTGGCTACTACGGAGCTCAATGTAAAACACGTGAGTTACGATCAACAACAGCAGCTGTTTTCCATCAGTTGATGGATATAATTCTGTTTAGAGAATAAATGGAATTGCAAACAACTCACTGACATCTGAAATGTGACATGGATGTAACTAGATATTACTGTTTTGTCAGGGGGACAAAACCAAAAACACAGAAAAGCAATATGTTGTATTTTACATATTACAGTCTTTTGAACAATCTTAAAGAGTGGCCAGTAACTATAGGTGTCAAATCTAGGGGAATAAAAAAAGTAAAACTTTGTAATGTATACTGTAAGTGTCATTTATAGTACCAGTAACTCAAGCTTTACAGTGTTTCAGTAAATGTACTTTTCACTACTGTAAATACACATTTTTGTATAGTGTCACTGTTCAATGTCTCTCCTGTGTTTCTGTGGGTTCTACCAGGCTGTCCTCCTGAGTTCTGGGCTTCAGACTGTCGCCAGGTGTGTCAGTGCTACCCACACGGTCGCTGTCATGCTGCCACAGGTGAGTGCACCTGCAACCTCAACCGCTGGGGTCCACAGTGCCAGAACACCTGCAAGTGCGCCCGCCATGGCCACTGCCACCCCGTCCACGGAAACTGCACCTGTGACGAAGGCTGGTGGACGTTGAGCTGCGCCAAGCCGTGCCAGTGCAGCAACCTGCGCTCTGTAGGCCTCAGCTGTGACCAGCTGACGGGCCGCTGTCAGTGCCACAGGGGCCACTGGGGGCTGAAATGTCAGGTCCCCTGCAACTGCAACCAGTCGCCGTGTAATCAGCGGACTGGTGTGTGCGAGTGCGAGCCAGGCTCATGGGGACCCAGCTGTGACCGCAGATGTGAATGTGACTCCACACACAGCAGCTGTGACCCGGCTACTGGGCAGTGTCTGTGCCACCCGGGATACCAGGGAGTCTTCTGTAACCAGCGCTGTGAAGATGGGACGTATGGTAGCGGCTGTAAAATGAGGTAGGTGTGTGTGGAGGTAAAAGGTCCTCCAGGACATATAGTTTTTCATGATTGACTCTGTCTGGCTGTACTGACTTTATCTCCTATCTCAAGGTGTGGTTACTGTAAAGACAAGCAGCTGTGCTCTATGACTGATGGTGTGTGTGCCGCCTGCGAGCCCGGTTGGAACGGCACAAGATGTGACCGACCGTGTCCATCCGGTTATTACGGCGACGGCTGCAAAGAGAAGTGTCCACGTTGCAGAAATAATGCACCTTGTGACCCAACAACTGGGAAATGTAGGAGCTGTGACCCTGGATGGACTGGACCCAGGTGTGTATGCATGTTTGGGGCAAACACAAGCAACAAATCTTTCATACTTTACAAGCAATTGCAGGCAAGTGCTTTACTATATGCTGTGTGTTTTGGGTTTTTCTTTCCTTTAGCGTGTTATAGCTTTTATGTGCGTGTACAAGGTCAACAAACCTACAAAGTCCCCACCAAAGGGAATTTTGGTCTCAGAAACACTACTTCTACCTGCCTGAAACACCTTGTTGAAGTCCAGGCCATCACCATGTAACACATTTAGACATGTAACGCCTGTCTACTGTTTGGTTTGACAGTTTTGCAGTCAGTCATTATTTCCTCACTAGAGGCACTTCTGCTAGGGCTGCATTACTGCACTCAACAGAGCAGACGAGGCGTCATGGGAGGAAAATCGTAAAGAGACAGGAGCTAAAATAAAGGATTTTCAGACAGAGGCTGAGAGGAAATGCTGCAGCAATGTACAGTATGAAAAAAAATAGTGAGTTTTTTGAACATTAAAACATCTAAACATATTCTAGTGGTCCCCAAAATAAAATCAGAAACCTATAAATGTGCAGAATATGGCCTCTTTAATATAACTGCAGCCTACAGCAAAATGAAATCAACCGACTCGATCTGACGGGTATTAAGAAATATGCTGTAATCAGTGTGCCTGATATTTGATTCCAGACCCCAAAATCAGCCATAACATATTTGCATTGCACCTACCCTTATTTATTGATGAAAACTCATATTCAGCAACACAGTCTGTACTGTTAAAGTTTATAGTTATTTCTGTCAGAAGTTACATTATCATCCTTTGATTGGATCTGGGAACAGAAAACACTTCTTCACTGGTGCGTACTGCTGTTTGTTGGTGGCTCCAACATCCGTGAGTTGGCTCCCAATTCCCAGATGAACAATGTAGTCATGAAATGAAACCCAGAGGGCACAGGGTGGTGGGAATTTGGTGTAAAAGTTTAAAACAATTCTAATAATGACTTTGTCTATGAAGCACCTTGTAAAAACAGAGTTTACATAGTGATTTGACAGACAAGGAGAAAAGTGAATACTCAAGAGGACATTATTGTAAAAAAGAAAAAAAAAGTTGGTCAGGCTAAACAGAAGAAAAAACGACGGGAGAAGAAAAAAGTGGAGAAATGGAGTTCAACAGTAAAAGATACAAAATGCAGAATTTCAGCATAAATATACAAAGCTGAACCTGTGAAAAAGAAAGAGTTATCAAATCAGCCACTGCTTACAACTACGTTTCCATGTGAGGAACAGACTGCAAGTTTCAACTCCGTGTGCGAATTTTCATATACATGGAAATCAATGCAAACAGCTAACTGGAAGGAGGAAATGGTATGCTTTGGAAAAAGTTGGCTGCAACACAATGCTTTTTATAGTTAATATGCAAAAACATGGAAAACTAATACTATGATCCGTGTAGTCTCTTGTAACAGGTAAACAGTAACTCTACCTGATCTCTGCTTGCAAAATTAAAAAATAACCAGGTTACACAATGAGTATGCTGGTAAAGATTGTGTGTGGTTGCTGAGTGTTTGTATGACGAAGAAGTATTGAATGGACAATATTCTAAATAGAAGAAGAATCTGTCTAAAGCATCAAACATGCAGTGAGATTCGTGTGTAAGATTAGAAATCTACATTATTTGTGTCCTTGCCCAGGTGTGAGGAGGTCTGCCCTGACAGGACGTTTGGAGACGCCTGCAGCTTCCTGTGTAGCCCCTGTTTCCACGGTAACTGCCATCACGTGACAGGAAGATGTGTCTGTCAGCCCGGCTTTCAGGGTGAGAGGTAAGCTGCCTGGTAGAGTATCAGCAGGTTAATAAGAGCCTTCATTCTTGAGGCCGGCTGACGCTGGAGTGTGCATGATGAATCTGTGTGTAAATATTTAAAACTGAGAGAAATACTCTAAAATAATGTTGGAGGTTTTGACCCCAGTGTAAACTAAACAAAACTAACTAGGCCAACCCAAAAACAAACATCACAGTTTGTTTGCCAGAACGTAGGAACTGCATATTCTGTTTTCCCATGCAAAAACTGATTAGACCATAGAATTCAACAAATCAAACCAGCAATGCAGTTAATTTGCAGGGAACAGCTACAGGAAAACAACTCACTGACATCTGAAATGTGACATGAATATGACTGGACACCACTGTTTTGTCAGAGGTAATAAAGTAAAAACATATAAAGCTACTGATTTAATCTTCAACTATACAATTCACTGTATGTGTGCCTGTAAAAAACAAGTCATTGTGACTGTTTTAATGCTACAAAAGCTTAGTAACTGAGTGACCCACATCACATAAATACGACTGGAGCTGTAATGCTGCAACTCTAAAAATAAAAAAAGAAAAATAAAACCACCGGATAAACTATTACCACTAAAAGTAAAGCAACTCTTTACATTGCCCAAATGTAGATTACCAGGACAAACATAAGGTTTTGGGCTTTCTCTTTTCTGTAGTTACTGCTTTCTTGCTGTTTTCTTTCATGTTGGTAAATTCAAATCTCCTCTGACATCTGCAAAGAACAGTTGGCCTCAAACAGCAATGCAATCATGAACTATGCTTTCATAAGCTCAACCCTGAGGACAAACAGTAGGCAAATGTGAAATGATTCATCTGGTTTTCTTTCTTAAACCTAAACAAGGAGACATTTCAAACAAAGCCAGTTGTATAATTGAAGGTGATAACAATTAGTATGCTTTAAGAAATAGCTCAGGGTGTTGTTACTGTTGATGTTAACTATATAGAATTTAAGGTTAGCGGGTTCAAACATGCAAAACCTCCAGCGTGTCCCCTTAATTTTCTTTCCAGGGTTTATTTCTCATTACACGCTCACTGAGCACTAAAATAGATCATGACTCAGTGCTTATACACAGCCCTTTTTGTCTGCTGTGGTGATGTAATTATGTGATTTGATGTTTTTTTTTTCCAGCTGTAACAGTAGCTGTCCTGCCCTGCAGTTCGGTCTCAACTGTTCCTCTCTCTGTGACTGTGGTGAGGGGGTCGGCTGCCACTCGGTCACTGGAATCTGCCCCAACAGTAGGTCCATCCATGCATCACCCACCCATCCATAAATCTAAGTGTAACATTGCCGTACAAACCAAAAGAGCATCACGTGTTGCGTTTGTGTGCGTCAGGTGGTCGAGGTGCTGTACTTGCAGGCGTGCTCGTTCCTTTGCTCCTGTTGCTCCTTGCTGTGCTCTGCTGCTGCTTGTGCTGTGGTGGAGCTCCTGTTGATGGCAAAGACAGGTCTGTTCTCTCTAACATTCACCACTATTATGTTCACTTAGGATAGACGTAAGCCAGGACACAACTGCACTGAGCAAAACAGCAATTTCTCCCAACCTGCCATCACAAATTTGAATATACTTCAATTATCAAGACATTTCAGGTGGTGGAAAGATCCTCAGTCTGTACAACAGGCAAAAAAACAGCTATAGAGCCTCCCAGTAATTTAAAATATCCACTATAAACTGTATATAAACCTTCTTTCTTCTAGGGCGGCTGTGGCTGAAGGCGGCTTGTCAGTTCGCATGAAATATCACGTCTACAGCGTCCTGGCAAACATTGGTGCTTCCCTCCCCTGTATCTCTGACTGGTCCTCTGGTCTGCCTCGAGTCACTGGTTAGTCTAACTACACAGCATTCATACTGTAACACAGTAAAACACTGTCATTCACTGATGGTGCACAAACTCCAAAAGTGGTACTTATTGATAGAGTCATTGTGGTACGGCAGAGACTAATTTGTAAATCACCATTATCGTTTGAGTTCTTCTAAAACTTCACTGCCTCTAGAGAACTGCCTTCATGAATTATGACCTGTTACTGTGGTATTCCGTGCACTTGTTGAAGAGTAGAGTTGAAGTGTGAAAAGTCACAGTTCAGTTCCACAGATATTTAACTGTAGTTCACCTCTTTGTTGCAAAAAAATAAAAACAAATGTTGGACTTGAGCTATTTTGCAACTCGGGTTTAAATACAACTCTTGCCTTATGAAATCAATGCATTTTTATATTACAGCTTCTTGAGAATTAAATTAAATAGATTTTTGGTTATAAAATAATTTTTTTCCTTTGAAACGTCTACACCTCTATGTTTTGATTAGTGAAACATTAGAAGACAAATTGCTTCAGTTATAAAGGCAAGACAGTAGTACTAAAAATGCAAAGTGTCCAATTCTTTTCCAGATTTCCTACCAACATGTTTCATTTTATGAGCATATGTTGCAGCACTGAAAGTATTTTATATCAAACTCACTATATAACAGTATGTAATAGCAGAAGATCAAAAAAAAGTTTATCATTACAAATTGCAAATTGAGAGAATTAAATGAAAAGTCCTGGAGCCCCTTGAAAGTAAATGCGTCAAAATCTAACTTTAAAAGCCTAAAACCGTTTTATTGAGCAGAAGTTGTGTATGGATTTGACTCAACTTGATGTTTTATGTCATTGAACCTACTTTGTATGCCTCTTATACCCACAGTGTCTCACCATGATCCAGAGCTGACCTTCAATCACAGCTTCATCGAGCCTCCATCCTCCGGCTGGGTGACTGAGGGGTCGTCCTTCGACAGTGATGAGGAAGAGGGAGAAGCTCTCTACTGTGTCCCTCCAAGAGAAGGTAGGAGAAATACTGCTCATCAAACTGTACATTGCCCTCTCTTGGTGGTGAGCAGGACTGTCAATGAAAAAATGCAGAACTCCTGCCATGCCTTGACTCTCCACTCTCTGTGTGTTTGACAGACATCCCAGCCGTGGCGGGTGGTGAGTTCCAGGAGATGAGCTCCAAGTGTAACATGTTCTTGGATCCGTCAGGCTTCAGCAGCGAGGACATCGCCTCCCCCTTCAACATCCCTCGCACCTCCAGCATTGCCAAGTCCAAGCGGCCATCCGTCTCATTTGCAGAGGGAACCCGCTTCAGTCCCAAAGAGAGGCGTGGCTCTGCTCAGGACCCCAGCGGTCTCCCACGCAGCAAACCCAAGTCACCCTGGGGGGTTCTAATGCTGTCGGCCCTCCAAAGTCAGGGAGGCGCAGCTAGAACTGGAGAGGAGGATGGAGCTGAGGGTGAGGAGAGGGAGGATGAGGTGGATGAGCAAGTGACCGACAATCAGGAGACAAATTGCGAGGTAACAGAACAGGATGTGGACAGAACTCCATCTCGGGCCACCCTGCAAGTTCCTGCTGCATCTGGAAGAAGACGGACTATGTCCAACACTGCTGCTAATAAAGGGACCCAGCTGCCAACATCTGCCTCTGATGCTCAGGTAGGGGCCTCACATAAAGTCACCACAGTGTACGTGACTGTGGGTAAAGCAGGTAGGCCCGTAACGAAGGCAGAGTCGAGCTCCGAAGGCCCCGTTCAGGCCATGCTGCGAAGACTCGGCAGCCTCCAGAGACAAAGAGAGCAGGATTCTGGCAAACCCAAAACAAAGGGAGCCGAAGGGGTCACCAAACCACCCAGGAGGAAGCTGGGAGCTCGGGCGAGTGTGTGGGAGCAGGGAGGGCCCTCTGGAGGGGAGGCTGGTGTATCTAAGCCAATCAGGAGGAAGCACGCCTCCCACAGCTCCACCGACACAGTTAATAACGACACTCCACCAGCAGAGAGCGCCACTCCAAAACGCCCACTCTCGTCTATTTTGAAGAGCGTGCCGGAGTTGGCCTCAGCTGACTCAGGGTCAGGTCTGAGGGTCGAAGGAAACGAGAGGCAGAGCAGCGACCCGAGTGCAGGACAAACTGAGAGCGACTACCTGACTGTGGGACCAGCAGGAGACACCGTGAGCCTCACTGAGGTCATCGCCAACAAGGGAGCGGTGGTCAGTGTGATCGATGAACCCTGCTATGAAAATGTCCTTATTAAACACTCATAACCTCAGAGAAACCGTATCAGCAGGTCTAGTAGAAATGAATACTTAGTATTCTGTTGGAACTTTACAGACACAAAGGACATGACGAATAAGTAAATTACAGCTCTTTGAATTGTGGTGTTTTTGTTGCACAGTTCAGTTCAAGTGCAGCTCACATGATTACATCATTGCAGGATTTGGAAAAAAAAAACATATTGTTTTTGTCTAAATTCTACACTATAAAGACAAAACTATAATTTATATTAGATTTTCAGCTTAAAATATACATGGGTCAGGAAGAGACCAGATTGCAGGTGTGGTATTTGGGTAATTCCTAATAAGAAAACCTCTTGTTGCTTTGCTTTCATTTACTTCAGTGACTGATGTTTTTAAGTGTAAACATACAAGTACTGTAAAACGCTACTGAGTCAGAAATGATAAACACATATAAAGACTAGAGGGAGACAAATGACAAAAACATCCGTACAGCTGGAAGGAAAGTGTCTGACCAGAATGTGTGTAACTGTGGAATTTATGTATGAGAAAAACATCTGAGCCTGCTTCTGTACTGATGGATATTTTATTAGTCATGAATGAAACACAAGAACAAACTGTAACAGACTGTGAACTCAACAGGGTTGTTCTGTCTCTGTGTATTATTGATTTATTCTGTTGTATTAGTCAGTAGAAGTAAAAAAAAAAAAAAAGGTGGAAAAAAGGTTTCACATCTGTCAAAGTGTCTTCGAGCATGCAAGCTGCTGTCACAGCACTCTGACCTCTGATGTGACAGTAACATAATGTTGGGTAAAAAAAAAACATTACTACCGTTTGTAAGTATTCTTGACCTTGCAGCACATTTTTGGAAGAAACCTCCATAAACCCGTGTTATCTTTTGTTATTCACTGTATATATGTCTATGATGAAAAATGAGAAAATAAACATGTTACATTTTGTAGATACAGGATTTGGAAAACATTAGTGATTATGACTCTGACAGCTAAGCAATGAGAAGCAGTATTTGCAGTTTTAAAACCTTATAGTGTTGCAGTAAAACATCTCTTTTTATTATCAGAATGTAGTCTAAGATTTAGCTGTTGCTTTCAGGCTGGTGAAGTTCTGGGATCACACATTTGCAGTCTCTAGTTTTCACTATCGCTGGGTTTCATAAAGTCAGCTTGTGCTGAGAACAGATGAGATAACTACGGAGTTCAGAAAATCAGCCCGCTGAACTTTGACCGTGAACACTATGTGGACTTTGACTGAGCTCCAATATTTGCTGAAGTTGATTAGCCGCTAGTTACTGTATGAACATGTTTGACACACTTTCCACCCTCAACACAGTCAGTGAAAACAATTCACCTGCTACACGCCAATTTCAGCACAGTAAAAACCACAGAATATTGAAAACTACTTCTTCTCGGCCCCAGTGGTGTCTGAACAGCCGAGCCAGTACTTGGCGATGGATCTGGGGTACGGAGGCATGGCGGGATCGACTCTCTTAGTCCGGAGGTCCGCTCTGTAGTATTTATCTAGAAAACACATGAACAAGACAGTCAATCATTTTATCTTTTCTTTTTTCTTGCGAAAGACTTCTTGTAGCTTTGTAGCTGTCATCCACAATTTATTTTGTTCTTTTCTGGCTGTGAGTCACTTTTTCCAGCTCTTCACACTCAAAACCTGCTTTGCGTCAGTATGTGGAGGTGTCACAGCACCTCTTTACTATTTGGTGAATCATAAGCCTTAAACAGCACAAAAGATCAAACACAAAAGTACTCTAAAAGTGAGTGTAAAAGTGCACTGCAGTAATTTTAGGCATCTGTTTCTGTGTCATGTGAAACTAGTTATAAAAAGTCTTCAGTGGGCGAAACTGAGCTGCGGAAAGTTTGATCAAATTAGCTCCTTTCGCCTGTCACAGCTGCACGTCTGTTCCCAGGGTCAAATAAATGTCTACTGCTTATTTTGAAGCTTTTGAACCACCAAAGCACTAACTTGTATATACTTACGATATGTTTTTATTATTTGGACAAAGCTGCAGAACTTTATATGTGACTGAATCAGAGAAATATAAATCTATTTTTTTGGAAGGACGGGTGATGCCTGCAGCATTTTGAGATGAAGATGTCCAGCTTTTGTTTTGCATCCATCCATCCCTTCCTGAACTGTGTCTGTTGTTTTACTTGCTCTGTGTATTCTTTGTAGCTTCTTTGGATGATCAAGTTTAAATGGACTTGATTTAATCAGGGGATATGTTGGACTTTATTGTTGCTATTTTTGTCATCATGGCTATCATGGTACATTTAATATTTAATTTCCTGTTTTACTAAAAAAAATTAAAAATAAAATAAAACATTAATTGGCCAACAGATAACTGTTTTGATATTTGTTTAAATATGGTAATTTATCAAACATTCTCAGGTTTTATAGTCTCCAGGCCTGCACAGTCAGACCATTCTACATAGCACTAGTGAAGTTTTATGTCGAATAGTCTGCTGCACCTCATTATTATTATCTGGTATGTTTCTTTAAACCAACCACGGCCACTTTGGTTGGAGAAAAGAACAGGATGCAGCAACTGTGTTCACTCAAAATAATGGGGAAAATGTTTTGGTGGAAAATTTTCATGCAGGGAGGCCAGCAGTGTGCTTAAAATGGATAATTTATCAAAATAAACTAGCAGGGCTGCCTGACTGCACAATTCAAACCTTCAGTGAAACCTGAGCTTTCTAGTGCGGAGGCTGCTGCTTGGAGGTTGTTGTTGTTTCCTGGAGTGAAAGGTATTTTGAAAATGGTAACTTGTAAATAGTGGACGGGCAGGAGAAATCTGAAAAATGTGCGGCCAGTAGCAGGCCTGTGTAAGCCCGACTACACGGCCTTAAATGTGATGGTTTACTGATTTTCTGTTGTATGACGGTAAATAAATATCTTTAGATTTTGGACACAACCAATCTAAAGACGACATCTTGGGTTGTGAGACATGCATTTTTTCTATTTTCTGACATTTCATACACTAAGCATTTAATCAGTTTCTCTATCAGTGCAAAGCAGGGTTGAAGACTGATGAATTAATGTTTAGTTGCTGTGAAATCGGACAATCCCATTAAGGAATCTATCCCTGCCGTGTTACCTCCTTTAAAGAAGTAGACGCTCTGTATGGGCAGATCTCTTTGGTAGTAGTCCCAGTACTCTCTGGAGTCGTAGTTGCCTCTGTTGTTCTGGCGGTACCGATCCCTTCTTCTGTCCTGGTCCCAGTCTTGATCCCACCGCCTGTCCCAGTCTCGCCCAAGCCTCTCCTCCAGTTCCATCCTCTTCTCTGCCATCCTCATACCTAGCTCCATCCCCCTTTCAGCGAAGTTCTGACCCATGCTCATTCCCCGCTCAGCCATGGAGTCCCAGAAGGCTGCGCGGTTTCGCCTTCTCTGACCCCACTGACGTCCGTTCTGCTGGTACTGCTGGTCTTGCTGCCGACCCCACTGCTGGTCTCTGCGTCGTGACCTCCAGTTGGTGACGTAGATTCTTCCTGCCATGGCAGCATCCAGTGGAGGCTTGATGCCCTTCCAGTCCTTGTCAATGAAGTGGTGACTGTCGTGATGCTGTGGCTCTGAAGAAGATGAAATAAGTTGAGCTGCCACACTCGACTGCTCTCTTAACAAATGGTCTATAACTTCACAACTCACGCTCGGAGAAGAGATCGCTGAAGTACCGCTCATAGTTGTTGTAGTAGACATCAGTGTAGTGCCTGAAAGTGGTGGACGGAGACCTCTCGGACATGGTGATACACTCCTCATGGGATGGCTGGTGCAAAAACTCATAGGTGTAATACTGGTCCGCTGGAGAAGCCAACAAGACAGCAAATGACCATTGGTTGAGGCAGTGGTATGAATCAAATACTACAGAAATAGTTGGAAATATATAAAACACATAGTATCTGGACAAACCTTTGAAGAAGTAGACCTTTTCTTTTTTATTATGGCCGGGGGCAGGCAGGGCGAACGCTGCATCTACATGATCAGGAATCTTGTCAAAGCCAACGCTGATATCTCGAGGATAGTCGTCATCCAGCACACCGTTGTCAAACCTCCAGTACTTGTTTCCCTGAGGAGAGTTTTGATTCATTAGTAAAGCAGGAGCCTTTTATACACATGTGCAAGGTACATTTCTGTACCCCTACCTTAAAGATGTAGGTCTTCCCCTGACAGTTGACGCGGGTGAACGCAGCATCAATAGGCCCGCTGATGCCCCACACATCCTTAATGAGCTTTGGATAACCGGGAAGCACCGTCTTCTGGTCCAGTTCAAAAAAGTACTCCCCTGGAAAACAGAAAAGTCATAGTGCACTCCTTGTTATACCTGCACAATTAGTTCAGAATGCATTGGCTCCAAATGAAACGCAGAACTTCTAACTCTGTTTTCAGCCCCTAGGCCACTTAGTCATCCTCACAGTTACTCCTCAGGCCTCCACTCACACCTTAAAACCATTTGGTTTGGCAGTTAAGCTTTTTTGGTTATCGCATTCAGCTCTGGAACTATCTCCACATTAAATCCAATCCAGTGAATCCAGTAAATTTTCAATAAAAATTTGACACTCACCTTTTTTTCCCTGTTGCTTTTAGTTCTTTCTGTAGCTGCTTGTTTTGGGCCCACTCTAAGCTCTTTTGCTCATTCTGCTGTTTTGCATTGTTTAGTTGACAGATTTGAATCCGTTTTCTCTTCTACTCTTTTGCTGTTATAGTATAATCTAGCCAGTAAGCTTTACCTGAGCTATCCTGCTCATCTAGTTGTTGCCACATGCTCATCCTTGTCCTTTCCTCCATGCATTTATATGCACTGTTGCATGTTATGAACTTAGTGTTTTCTCTTTCTTGTAGTTTGCATTTTGTTCATTTCCTGTCCTCTCTCTCACTAAACCACTCTGCAGCTATTTCTGGCTGTGGAGCTTCACATCTGCATCTACAGGTCCCACCAATCTGTCCAATGTTTATGTTCTCTTGCTTGTTGTCTTTTCGTCTTTACTATCCTGTTTTCTCTCTTCTCTTTACTCTCACCCCAACAGGTCAAGGCTGATGGCCACTCTCCCTGAACCTGGTTCTGCCGTAAGTATTTTCCTATTACAGGGGAGTTCTATGCTTTTACATAGAGAATTTTTGGATTTGTTTGGTTTTTTAATCTATGGTTTTGTAGGGTCTGACTTTTAAATTAGTCAGGTAGATCTGTATTTTATATGATATTGTAGGAGGTTAATTGTATTATTTAAACTGTTCAGGTAAATTCACGACAAAAATAACATTGTAGGATCTTAAACTTAATACTTAAACTCTTTGGTTAATTTGTAACACCAATCGTTTTTCTCTACATTAAAGCATTTTTTGCTTAGCTGCTGTTGTTTTAAACGTTCTGTAAAAATAACAGGGGCTCTTCTATATCAAAAAGTACACATAGTGACAAAACATCCAAGGCTCTGAAAGTTGTCAGAAAGAAATGTGAATGGCTTCAACAATACTTTTCATTTTCAGCCACTTGCTCACCTCTGAAGGCGTAAATGGATCCATTTTTAAGCTGCATGAAGGAGTCGAAAGGCCTCCCGCTGCAGACCTCAGCGTCTGGGTCGGGGGCAGCAGTGGTGGATGCAGGGACAGGAGTAGTTGTCTCATTGCCAACCTGTGGAGCTGCAGTCGTGCCGGAGACGCTGCTTGTTGAGGCACCTGTGTCTGCGACCTGTGTTATCTGTGTAACAGGGGCTCTCTGGATTGTGGTGTCAACCAGTTGTGTGGGTTTGGTCATTTCCAGTGTGGTCTCTGGACGCTGCTGTGGTCTGTGATTGAAGTCCAGGATGGGACGCTGCGTGGGCCTCAGTTGCCGGCCAACGGCTGTAAAAGCCTGGTCGTGTGCTGGACGCCCAGGGGTTGCAGTTGGGCCTCCGAGCAGCTCGTCATCATCATCATCCTCTGCAAACACAAATGTGTCCCCACGAGCTGAAGGAGGACAAAAGGGACATCAGCAGCCATCCTTCCCTGCACCATTCAGAGTGTTTCACAACTTGACTGAACAAGTGAGGTTTCTTACTCGTCATACCACAGGTGGCCTCAAAGTCAGAGCAGCAGCTTTTGTAATACTTGCACATGGAGTCACACTGGCACGTCTTCCGAGAGTCAAAGCCATTTTCACAGCGACTCAAACAGGACTCTTAAGATAAAATGATGTTGTTCATTCATTGGAATTTTACACCGCCTCTGTCCATTTTTTTGTTCCTCTGGGCAAATTAATCTCCTCCTTAGGATAATAAAGTTAACTTTGATTACAGTCCCCATGAGACAGAGAATCATGGGACACGTTGTTCTTCTTATAAATGATATCTGATTCTATTTTAATATAAAATGTAGTTGGTTAGTTGATCGACATATTTCACAAATATTTTCGTAATGGTTTAACTTAACATTCACAGATTCAAGCTTCATTTACATGATGATTTTAAATCACTTAAAATGTGAGTTTACTGTAATTTTTGGCCAGCTGATTAAATGAAGCAAGCAAATTGAAGACATTGTTTTGTGTTCTGGCCATTTGCGATTCAGTTTTTTTTTTTTTTTTGGACATCTTATGTACTGAAGAGTTAGTAAATTACTTGTAAAATGATAAACAGATCGGCTGTTCATAAACATAATTGTTAGTAGCAGTGCTAACAGCAATAAATATGTTTACTTGTGAAAATGCAAGGCACCCAAATGAAACATCTCTAACAAATAAAAACAAATTTAAAGGAATATGTTGGTTATGTTAACTCCTTTCACCAATATGCAGCTGGTATTAGAACTATACTAACTCTAAATAGGCCTACTGAAACACGCTAGCCTAAAACTGAAGGAAAAACAAAACCCCTTCTCTGTTTTCTGACAACAAATAGATTTTTAATGTCATACTCACCGTCTGCTAAAGTGTCAGCGAGCACAGCGAGCAGCAGGACGACCCAGAGCTTCATGTTGCCTCCGCTGAGCGAGAGGACAGAATGAGACAGTAATGATGGACCATGAGCTTCCAATCATTGGAAACATGTGTCAGTCACCCCACTTCCTTGTTTGCTTTAACCTTATTTTTTCAACTTGAGCAAATAAACACAGAGAGAAAGAGATCAATAGGAAACAAACGTTTAAGCCGTATGACAATCTGTTGTCCTCTGACCCAGTTGCATTTTAGCCACAGTTTATGGGTCATTAAGTGGCTGCAGAGAAGTGCTTTTCTTATATATGCTGCTTAATTAGCAATAATATTCTGTGTTTTTTTTATTACCTGGGTTCAGCTCAGGACAAGACCTGAGTCTAGCTTGCTATGTGGTGTCCTTGTGAGGCCTTTCTGAATGCAGGAGTGTTGGTGTTCAGTCCCATAAAGCAGTTTAACATAGGCTGACAAGATAATAAAGATTTTACTGCAGAAAACCAAAGGACTCCAGACTTAATTTTTGTCATGTGTAAGCGTCTGCTTCTTCGTGTTAAGCAGCAGTTTTATTTTCACTATCACACATACATTATTCAGCACTATTCAATCAATAACTTTAATGCAACTGCTCACAGGAGAAAAAAGGGGAAATCACTGCCAGAGCTTTAAAACAGACTCCTAACTGTTGGCTCTATCTACGGGGAGCGACTGCAGGCAGACTTTGAACACTTGAGGCCTTTTCTGTAAAAATCTTAAAACTTGCTCGACAGTGTTGTGAAAATTTTAGGAAACGTAAACATACTTTTAATAATTGCAATAAACTATATGTATGCATACTAGACTGATAGCTTCCAAAAACAAGAGCCAAAAGTATAAAGTCACACTCCATGTCATAAGGACGTTTGTCTCTCATACTGAGGGAAAAGAAGCGGGGGTTGAATCACTCCAAAACCTCCACACAATCATTTGTGCAGCCTTCAAGAGACCCGATAAGGCCTCCTGTGCACTTCAAGGCCTTGAGCTGCCCCAAACAAGAGTGAATGAGTGACAAACGTTCACATGAGAGAGCACAGACTCAATATAAAAAATAAACAAAATAATAAAACACTTAGTGTCAGCAGTAAAATTTATCATCTCTTCCAGAGCTCATTCCCAGATCTCACATACTGCTAGCATTTAGACTTCATCTGGGAAAGTAACAGAACAAGTGTCTTCCAACAACTTTTGGATGGTGCTAAACTCTTTTTTTTAGAGAACTTAATGAACACTTCGAAAAAAAAGAAAAGAATATCTGACTAAATTTTCACGATCAAAATAGGGCCTGCTTTAACTTAGCAGTGAGGAAAACACAGCTGCAGGCTACGTTCTTAAATGTTCTGAACTATGGGAACATTATCCAAATGCATGCTGCTGCCTCTCCTCTTTCTTGCCTTGACTGTGTGTCAGCTTTCTACATGGTTCACTACACATCGCTGTGCACTTCATGATCTGTTTTCTCCGCCTTCATTAAGAATCAGATCAGAAAATGTGTAACTGAAGACTGCGATTGCTACTCATAAACTGGATCTTGTTTTGTACATACTAAATGTGCTTTACCTTTGTCCTGTGTCAGTTGTTGTCATGCTTGAGTTTATAATCTTTAATAACTTTATACTGATGTGCCTTATTGGCAGAGTCTTCCTCTAAAAAGAGATTTTAATGTCAAGGGACTTCCTGGATAAATACATAAATAAAGAGCGTTATTTATGAAAGATTAGCTGTAACCATAGTATCTTATTTTTCACAAGTATATTCAGAATCTCATTTTTTGTGACGATAAAAGCTTTAGTGGCATCTTTAGATCCATTTCTGATATTATTTCATTATATTGAAGATTTTTTCACTATAACTGGGAAGGCATTTCACAGATAACACCTTTCAGGTACTTTTTAAATCTGTAATTTTATTTTTTTTGTGTATATTTTATAGATGCTTGATTACTGTCACATCTGTTGCAACCTCATGTTTATTGCAAGAAATTGTATATTTTGTCCATGTGGCACAATCACAACTGCTCCAGCAGAGGGCCTGCACTGTTTAGGGTCACCGCTAGTCACAATGCGCATGCTCCGGCCGGCTTGTGATGCAGGGAGGAGAGAGGGGAGGAGGGGGAGGAGGTGGTACTTCTTTCTACTGTACATCCCCGGCAGCATCCAGAGCCGGTGGGCGGTGCAGACCCTTGAAGGAACAGGCAGCCTGCGGATGCTGACCGAAGGATGTCAGGAGATGCTTCTGGAGGAAAGTATCATACCTGGTGCTTCTGCTGAAAACAAGC
Organism: Stegastes partitus; assembly: GCF_000690725.1. NCBI lineage: Eukaryota > Metazoa > Chordata > Actinopteri > Pomacentridae > Stegastes > Stegastes partitus. The sequence goes on along the minus strand of NW_007581382.1, from coordinate 1,620 downwards.
TCAGTGCGCTGGACACGGAGGGAGGAATAACTATGAGAACAACAAGCCTCCTTTGTCTGGAAAATCTCAATGAATGCCAGAGAAGAAACAGAAAACAATAGTTGATTTTCTTCGGGAGAAAAGCAGGGTTTGGTTTCTGGCCTGTCAGTCTGACATCCTGTGCTCAGAGGTTTTTTCTTCTTTAAGGACATTTTCAGACACGTTGTTCAGAAGTCATCTGTTGGTCGGTGGGATGAAGGAGACAAAGCAGCAGCTGTGAAGACAACACTGTGCGTAAACGTCCAGCTCAAAATCTGCTTATGAGACTTTAAAGGCTCGGTGCCAAGGATGACATCCACACAGAGGTGATGCAATTTGATGAAAGCTGTCACTTCTGATTTACAGCTGAGGCCTGACGCTCTGGACTCTGTGTCTCCACGGCTGGACTTCTCTGAGAGGATTTACGGGCCTCAGTAAACAAAAACATTGCAGTGCTGAAGGCCTTTACGCACCCACTGACACCGATCAGGCTGCTCTCCGCCGGTAGATGCTCTTTTCTCTGACGCTCTTCCTGTGGAGACTCCATCGATATTTCTCCATCATGTTCAGCTCAGACAGACTCACGGTCCCGGATTATGTGAGCCGGCTGCAGAGGGGGAGGAGCGGCTCCGGAGGCGACCCCAAGGCCGTTTCTCCGGGGATCAACGCGGACGTCCAGGCGGTTTTGGAAAGCTCGCTCCCCGCCCTGCGCTCCGCCACCAGGAGGCTGAAGTCAGCCAAAGAGACATCAAACTCAGACGAAACCCGCCGGGCCATCGCGGAGCTCTATCAGTTGGTGGAGGAGGCCTGGGTTCTGCCCACCGTGGGCCGTCAGGTGGCCGAGGAGATCTGCAACAGGATCCGTCTGGACGGAGGCCTGGAGCTGCTGCTACAGCTGCAGCAGACACCTGCGGTGGAGATCACCTATGAGTCTGCAAAACTGCTGGAGCAGATCCTGATCTCAGAGAACAGGTACAGCAGTGGACACTGTAACAGCATGGTACAGTTCAAAACAGCAGCTCTGCCGTACAAAGAAGCTCCCTTTGTAAAGATGTTATGTTCAGTTTGAAACTATGTCACATTGATGTCTGTTTTTGATACAGGAAGTGATGAAACAACATCAGCAAACCCCAATATTAGAAATAACTAGAGGTTATCTTTGGCAACTTTGTAACCTAAGCTGTGCAAGGATATTTCTATTGGCTTGTAGACTTTAAAGGCAGTTTTTTTTTTGTGTCCAACCCTTTCATATTTGGTTGTTCAGTTAACTGTTTAGTCTATTAAATACTTTAATACAAAAGTCAAAAATAGCATAATCTATTTAAGGTTCTTGGTTTCTATATTCAGCCATCCTACACTAAAATATGTTGAATTTATAGTCTTATAAAACACAGAAAAACAGCCCATCCTTATGTTTGATAAGATAGATTAATGATTTATTTGTGATTCTTGCTTGATAAATAACTTTATTGATTAATTAACTGACAAAAGTGTTAATTCTTTCAATCAACTGATTTAATAATTGTCTAATCACTTCAACACATTGATGACACACTATGTGTGTCTGTTATGCCTCATTTGATCAGTAGTTTATTGTTCATT